>NC_056736.1:221598758-221626258 GCF_019279795.1 Protopterus annectens | reverse complement strand
CAGCGAGGTCAAAACTCAAGTAAACAAACAGAACTCCTCGCAAGTACGGTATGTTCGGCCAAACCAATGTAAATCAAATGCAAGAGGCCAGCATAAGCAGTCAGAATCCTTTTATTGTTGAAAAAGGTATAAATTACAGAACAAAAATGTCCTGCAATAAAAATAACAAACCGGTTTCAGCTTAACAGCCTTCTTCAGTGTGATTAGCTTGAATTCCAAAGTCCAATGTCATGAATATTTATAAGTTACATCCACCAATGACGACAATGGTATAATCCAACCCTTAGGTTGAAAACATAATACAGAGTAAAATACCAGGATCTAAGTGATTTAAACACAGTTTTCAAGTATGAAAGGAAGTGATAGTGGGCTCAAAGTAATAACCTATTGCAAAAGTGTTAATATATATATATATATATATATATATATATATATATATATATATATATATATTATATAACATAATTATAAAGCAATAGCATAAAATCTCTGCCAGAGTTCTATGTCACACTACAGCATTACACTGTTATAGGGCGCACCACTGAAATTACAGGAGTACTTCTTCCCCAAAGGTGTATTTCACTGTGAATTACATCAGCAGCATTGCCAAAGTAGGGCATTTGAAATGTAGTGAGTGTGACTAGCCTAAAAAGCATTGCTCCCTACGCAGACATAGAAACACACACACCTGCCCTGCCATGTGTGGGAATAGAACCCCTACCAGAGTTCTATACTACACTACAGCATCATGCTGCTATGGGACATGCCATAGGGATTACTGGAGTACATCTTCCCCAAAGGTGTATTTCACAGTGAATGACATCAGCAGGCTTACCAAAGTAGGACATTTGATTTGTAATGAGGGTGAGTAGCCTAAAAGGTATTGCTCTCTACACAGACAGAAACACACACACACAGTTGCCATGTCTGGGATTAGAACTTCTACCGAACTAGTTTATCACACTACAGCAGTACACAGTTCTGACACGCCTCAGAGATTACTGGGCTACACCTTTCCCAAATGTGTATTTCACAGTGAATGACATCAGAAGCCTTGCCAAAGTAGAGCATTTGAACTGTAGTGAGTGTGACTTGCCTAAAAAGCATTGCTGTTTACACAGACAGGGCCGCACACACACGCATATGTACACACACACAGTTGCTATGTCTGGGATTAGAACTCCTACCTGACTAGTTTATCACACTACAGCAGTACGCAGTTATAGGACATGCCATGGAGATTACTGGGCTATACTTTTCCCAAAGTGTATCTCACAGTGAATGACATCAGCAGCCTTACCAAAGTAGGGCATTTTAATTGTAGCGAGTGTGACTAGTCTAAAATACATTGCTCTCTACACTGACACACACACACACACACACACACACACACACACACACACACACACACACACACACACACACACACACACAGTGGCCACGTCTGGGATTAGAACTCCTACCTAACTAGTTTATCACACTACACTAGTACAGAGTTATAGTATGTGCAACGGAGATTACTGGACTACACCTTTCCCAAACATGTAGTTCAAAGTGGATGACCTCACCAGGCTTGTCATAGTAGGGCTATGGGGAGGGCAGTGTGTGTGCATGGACCATAACCCATTCATCTAGAGGTTGACACACCACATGCGGGCACACACAGGGTTAGATTCCACAGGTACGTGTATATAGTTGCTAGATGACTACTTCCTTGTATAGTCATGTTGCACAGCTAGCACTTGCACCACATATTCTGTGATGCTGATGGATACCAGTGGCTAATACCTACAATGAGTGACATTTACACCTCATGTTGTTGTAGCCATTTGGCTGTGTGCTGGGTGGGACAGGCCTCATAATGGATGGCTCCTTGTCATAGTCATTCTCTTCCACACATCTATGTATGTCTACTTTTGGCTTATCATAGTGGGTTGTCCTTGGATATATGCCTGTATTACTATCCACTGTGTGTGCAAAGCATGACTGGTGCATACTGAGGAGTGTATGCACTAACATCTGCAACTGCCAGATATGTATGGTCCACTGTTGTTTGCAGACATGGGCTTCATTTGTTTAAGGGTGTGAGCATGCCCAGTATGACCTTTCATTATGTTGTCTGACATTGCCTTCATTTGTTGTCTGACATTGCCTTCATTTCTCTAAGTGTGCGAGCATGCCCAATATGCCCTTCTGTACTGAATGTGTGGATTGATTCCAGATAGTCTGTACTCCAGTGCAGACCTTTGTGTTGTACACCTACAGGTAGCAAACTGTTTCTGCAGGGTATCCATCAATCATTTGACAATATGGGGACAAACTGTGCAAAGGATAGTGTGTACTGAAGGTAATTGGGTCTGTGCTGCTTCAGGTACATGGTACTGCTGTTAGCAGAGATATTCAGACATGTGTACTGTTATACACTGTGATGTTTTCTGTCCTCATGTACTATCAGGTGGACATTCTTGCTCACAGTGATGTATCGGGGACAAGGGTGATGGCAGCTGTGTCTGTTACTGTGGGCAGATGCCTACATAATCTTGGTAAGTTATGTCATTCTGGAGGGGAAGCTGCAGACACTTGCTGCTGGGTCTATGTATCCAGTTCAACACCTTGGTACAGTGCTGGCAGAGGATCCCATACTTGTACATCCATTGACATGACAGTATGGCCTTATCTTGCTGTGGCAATACCTCACAGCTGTACAGATTTACACAGGTTACCCTGAGGCAGGGGCCATGAGTCAGGACATTACCCCTATTGTGGTGTATGGGCAGGTATGTAGCCACCCATTTACATGTTTGCAGCCAGGGATAGTGTGTGCACACAGCTTTGTTTCGGACCTTGCACATTCCATGCTGCCCATGCTCCAACCCCCTCTGTTATTCTATCCTTTTCCATAAATTATGCATAGATTCTCTGATACTTTCTCTAAGGTTATCACCCTATCACAGCTGTGTGTTGGTGTTGGTCCACAGTTCATGCAGTGGGACATGATGGACATGTCACTGTGGTTTGTCCACATGGCCTTGCATATAGCTTATGTGGTGTGTATCATGTTGTTATTTGGGTGTCCATGGCATAACATGCATTGGCAGTACATGTCAGACACAGGCCTTTGGCAGAGGCCTGTGGGCCATTAGATGTTGATGTGACCCAGATGTGGCAGGCCGTTGCATTCAGTCATTCCTGCAGTCTCAGACCACCATACAGTATATTCCCGTGGGGTGACAGGGTAGGTGTGCTAGATGTTCATGCCAATACCTTCTATCAGTCTTGATCAGGTGGTGTGGATGCTGGCCGGGTGCTACCTATGGCTAGGGACGCACCTGCATGGCACATCTGCATTGCATGCTGCATTCTTTCACTATTGCCATATACAGGTGGGGTTACATTGTACCCATTCCCCACAGCAGGGATACGACCGGAGAGGTACCTGTGGGAGGTGTTTGTGTGAGCTGGGTGCATGTGTACTATGGACACTACTTGCATCTGACACACAGATATGCATGGGGCATTCCAGTTATGCTGGCATGTGCAGGTACATCAGCTGTTCCCAATACATCAGTCCTACCTCCTTTGTGATCTGCAAGTGTTCAGACAGACAACACCAGTATCCCCTACTATAAGACCAGATAATGTGATGCATACATGTATGTACAATTCCAAGGGTGTCTCCATTTCAGTGACACAATATATACTGTATGTCTGGGTACTTACCCCTATGTACTCCTTGTACATCTAGCCCAATAGCCATGCCATGTCAGTCTTTCAGATGGTGACATATATTACCATCATACATTTACAATGGTTTACTGCTACCATGTGTGATACTGGTGGGATTTGTCTTTGGCATTGCAGTTGTAAGGACTTGTCCCTGTCATAAGCAGTAGTGGGCAATGGCCACCAGGTCTTACCTCAACATGCATACATATTGACCACTCTCACACAATATGAAACACACATGAACCTAACACACATACCTGGATATTGTGCAAATGCTGCAACCTATCCTGCTACCTTGGCCACTTCTGGGCATCTGTGCTCCACTGGTATTATACCTACATATGGAGGTTGCTACATTTCTACATAGGGTTCTGTGGGGCACATCTGACAGTTACAACGTGTGTACATAGGATTGGGGGGCACACCAGCTCGTTACTACATTTTTAACTGGGTTTGGGGGGCACACCTGACTATTACTACATTTCTAAGTATGGCTAGGGGGAGAACACCTGACTGTTTCTACATTCCTACACAGGATTGGGTGGGGGGGGCACACCTGACTGTTAATACATTTCTACGCAGGATTGGGGGAGGGGGCACACCTGACTGTTACTACATTTCTATGCAGGATATGGGGAAACACCTGATTGTTTCTACATGTCTACATAGGAGTGGGGGGCACACCTGACTGTTTCTACATTTCTACACAGGATTGGGGGGCACACCTGATTGTTTCTACATTTCTACACAGGATTGAGGGGGCACACCTGACAGTTACTACATTTCTACACAGTATTGGGGGGCACACCTGACTGTTTCTACATTGCTACACAGGATTGAGGGGCACACCTGACTGTTACTATATTTCTGAACAGGATTGGGAGGCACAACTGACTTTTTCTACATTGCTACACAAGATTGGTGGGGCACACCTTACTGTTTCTACATTTCTACACATGGTTGGGGGGGCACACCTGACTGTTACTACATTTCTACACAGGATTGGGGGGCACACCTGACTGTTTCTACATTTCTACTTAGGATAGGGAGCACACCTGACACTTATACACATTTGCTATGACTGTACTGGTATGTCAGGTACTCCATTTCATTCTGTATTCTAACATATCATGCTGACTAGAGGCATATCAGTGTACTACAGGTCTTAGCTTTGATTGACCTACATATTATTTTCTGACTTCCTACCCTTCAGAACTAACATCCCACTGCCTGACCTGCTGTAATCTGTCTGTGTAGGCCTGGGGGGGATGTTACCCAAAGGCATCATTCAGAAGCCATAGAACAGCCTTTGCTTGTGTTTGTCTACATCTGTCCTGCTGGCTGTGACTGTTGTTGGATATGTGAACCTCCCTGACTGGCATGTGTAAGTCATATGGGCACACGTGGCCCAGCACATTTCCTGCAGTTGGTTTTGTCACCCTGTGTAGCACTGGCTGCTATGGTGACACCAGTATTTGTTACAGATCTCATGGTGCAACTATAGGTGTCTACTATCTGCTGGCGTACCATTCAGTCATCAGATTTCCTTGCATGCTCACATACATACCATAGATACAGGTAATGACACATTCTATTCCATTCAGCAATTGGTAGGTTGAGTGCCTTACTTTGTGGGTGTGCCAGTATTGAGGATGGTGCTGGAGGGCTGCCTATGTCAGATGCCCATAGAGCACACCCTATACAGGGTTGAGCACAGGTAGTGTCATGTTTGGCATCCCTTTTACTGTATCTGTGAGTCAGAGAGAGAGGTGTCATTCCCTGCATCCCTACTGTGTCAGGTTATGTGCTGCGCGTTGCCTCATTGCCAAGACCAGAGCATACTGAGCACGCCTCCATCTGCCCACAGGGACAGGCTCAGGTTGTTCCTCCTACGAGTCACTCTGTACCTGTGCAGGCCTTGGCATTGGTGGGTGGCTGTGTGGCCCTGCCCCATGCTGTTCCTGCTGCAGCTGTTTCCACATGATCATATTGTGTAGAATGGCACACATGATGACAATTTGAGTACATGTAGCTGATGAATACTGCAAGGCTCCACCAGATGTGTCCAGGCACAGGAACCATGACTTGATCATCCCAAACACACACTCAATTATAAGTCTGGTCTGTGCGTGTGCCTCATTATGGCATTCTTGTTCATGTGTATGTGCATTTACGATGGGTGTAATTGCCTACGGCTCTAGTGCGTAACCAGCATCCCCCACTAGGTGACCATAAGAGATGTCCCCATTGGCAAATCTGTGGTACAGCTGTGTCAGATGCCAGATGTGGGAATCATGACAGCTTCCAGGGCAGCCAGCACACTTTCATTATAATGCCCTGGGCATTGCACACGACCTGGCAGTTGTTGTAGGGGAAGCCCTTTTGGTTGATGTAGACCCTACCCCGATCACCGGGTGGAGCTTTGATGCATATGTGAGTGCAGTCTATAGCACCCACTACCCAACTACCTCAGGGTATTCTGCTATTTGGTGGAAGAGATGCATATGGATGGCCAACACCTCATGGGTGTTGAGGAAATATACATGCTCACTGGCATGTGCTGACATGGCATCTAGGAACTGGTGGAATACTCTGGATGCTGATGATGTGAGATCCCCATGATATCCCCAGTTGGGCTTTGGGAGGTACCTGTGGCCAGTATTCCTAGGCCTACACATACCTTGGTATCTACTGGGATGGGTTCCCCTCTGTTAGTTCAGTGTGTCAGGGGTGGCCGGCACAGCTCAACAATTTGCTGTAGGAGGTCCCTGTCCACCCTATAGTGCCCCACTATCTCCAGCTCATGTAGCCCCTGGTAGGTTATGCTGGATCTGTACACTCTTCCCCATCTCCTCACTGTGGGTTGGTTGACAGCATTCCCAACCTCACCACCCTCAGCCTCTTCCACATGTTGTTGTATAATAGCTGCTGCAGCCCCTATCATTTTGTTGTTTTGTTTGTTAAAGGTTCCCCGCTTGTATACACCGGTAGAGTAGAGTATGGGAAAAATGAGAGGGAAAGGTGTTTGCATAGTTTATAGTAGTGTTCTTGGCTGGGCTGCTCTGCTGCCTGTGTAATTGGCTGATTCTGATACATTTCACCTTCCAGCTATGCTAGTTCTCCTAGATTACCTTCCTACTGCTGTTTTCCCTTCCCACTGCCTTCCTGTTTAAGCCCGGGGATGCGCCATGCAAATACAGTGCTCAAATGCTCACAGAGCTGCTATTTCCTGGTTTACTTTTTTTTCCCTTTACAACCCATGTGTGCAGCGCGCACACCCATTTAGGCAATGTAAAGAGTGCTAGGCAGCCTCAGACAGCCCCCCCCCCCACACCTTGCTTAGCTGTGCTAAGCTAGGAGCAAACCTGAGCCACAGGGCTCCAATCTGTATACAGTATGCCTGACACACCCCCTATGATGTCAGCTAACTTCTAAGCTTGCACCAAGCTATTCCTGCTCTTACACTGTTGGGAGCTGCCTAGCATGCAGGGGAAATCTGGGATTCACTATCATTCCCCTCATTTGCATAGGATTGCCTGCTAATGCATAGTTACAGGTCCTACACTGAGCCTCCCCCCTTAACAACCACTATTCACTGGCCATGTTGTCTTCTGCCTGCCATTGAGTATAATGGCAGAATAGTGATTTTTGTTAGAATGCTTATTTTAGTTTTTTTTCTTATTTTCCCCCTGATCCCATTTGTGCGCTGCTGCCCTACATTTAGGCTAAAAACAAATAAAAGTTGATTTTTTTTTTTGCAAGTGTTTTTCATGCCAATGGCCTTATAGTTGGCCATTGGCATGCTTTATACATGATATCCACCCTTTATTTGGAACTGCCATGGCTTTGTTTTGTAATTTGCAGAAATGTACTCCATTACTGGCGGTGTACATTTCTGCAGATTGCACTAGTCCTGCACGGATGGTTTCCAGCTTCCTGGATCACAAATTCATCTCATTTGCATGGATTTCTCCTGCAAATGGGGTAATGTGCATACAGGGGCTGAGTCTGTGTAGGGCTAGTGCAGGAGCACTCGTGCATGCCCCTAAAGGTTATTCCTGAATCACATGGCAGACATCTTGCCTGCTGGAGCTCCTGCACTAGTCTTACATGCCATGCAGGGCTTGCAGAATCTGGGGGATAGTTGATTGAACATCAAACTGTTTTTAAACTGAGCTGTGATTTTGTGTTTTTATGATCTGAAGAAGCGTTGGTTTTACAACATGAAAGCACTTATCTGGTCCATTTTTTACAAATAAACACTATTACTCTGTGAAGCTGTGGTGTTCCTGCCAATTTTTATGCTTTGGAATTTTGGTGCTTATTTGACAGTTACCTTTATCAGTGGCTGGGACTTGGTTCTTGTGTTTGTCTTGGTTCTATTTTTGAGTTCCTCCCTGGACATGGCTGAGACAGCAACCATAGAATTGGACTATAGTCCCTCAAGCAGAAACCAGCAGCAGAGATGGAGTAAGGTGATAAACTTACCTGAGAATGCACTTGTTGGGCTTAATTTTGTGGAAACCATTAAAGAGAAAGAACCTGTAAGTAATGACTTTCCAGAGTTTTTGAAACTTGTAAGAGAACTGGAAGACAATTTCTTTAAATTAAAGAGACAACAATGGCAATGCCTTCATTTGGAGGCTTGTTTGCACTATAAAATCATCCCTAGGGGATTATGAGTGCTTTGTAAGCCTAATTACGGTGAAATGCATGTAGACTTACTCAAACAATGGCAACAGATGAACTTAGACTTAAGCTTCAAATACATCAATCTTTTGATTGAATATTTTCTGCCTTTTGAGCAAAGTTTACTAGAGGCAGCAGAAGCATGCAGGTTAAATATTGAGCAGCACTTTAAGGATGAAAGGTATATACATACTCTAGAAAATAACTTCACCAATGTGTCTAATTATGAATTGAAACTTCAACGTATAAAAACTGGAAAACTAATAACAGACTATAATGACTTTGTATCTGGCCGTATTTTTGTATGAGCAGAGGGGTGGCCAGTAAAGGGCTCCTGAGCTTGACCAGAATAATATGGTAGACCACATAATCAAGAACCTAGACTGAAACAGGATGTAGAAGGAGCAGATGATGCTACCATAAGAACTGATGTGCTGCCTTCCCATAATAGTGAACATTATGTTGCATTGAATAACCCTTTAGTGAATGATGGCCACAATCGAGTAATTTGATGCCTGGAGCTAACGCAGTACAATGGCATAATATGAGAGCCAGACCAAAAGAAAGACCAACTGAGAAACAGGGTGAAGTCATCTCATTCACTCAGCACAGGGTGCCACAAGAGGAAACATTCCAACAAGCTTCCACAAGGAATACGCAAGATGAAGAGGTAAATTGTATGTGTACAGCCTTTCTGACCATGTTTTGACTGAAGCAGAACTATCTATTCTGAATAAGGGACTCAGCTTTATTCCCTCTGTACAATCAGAGGTGAGTGATTTTCTGATTTATTTAAGACTTTTTCGTCGGAATTTGACTTTAAAATTAGTGTTTAATGACAATAATGATGCTTTTAACAAACTGCAATTTAGGCAGCCAAGTGTTTTTGTTCCATCTATGCCTTTACATGTACAACTTTTTACAAAAGTGTGTGAAAATGAGTTATGTGAATACATGCATGGAGAAAGGGCTAAGGGCTATTATAATTTAACAGCGTCACAGCACGGAGCCCTAAATGATTTAAAGAATAATCAGGCTATAAGCATTAGACCCTCTGATAAAGGAGGGTTTATAGTAGTCATGAATCATAAAGATTATAATATGAGTATGCTTACCATGCTGAATGAGGCTACCACATATGTACAGATCAGCATGGAGAGGGTTAGATCTATTATTGATTATGTGCATGGAGCCTTATATGAATTATTTATGGAAACTTCCATTGACAGTGAATTGTTTTATTTTTTGTATGTGACTGAACCTAAGATACCATTGATAAAGGGCCTTTCCATTCATAAATCTTTGACTAAACCACCCCTACGTTTGCTTGTGTCAGGAGAAGGCTGGGTCACACAAACATTTTCTTTAAATGTGGAAAGTAAGCTTAAGACAATGTTGGCTTTAGTCTCCGTTGTACTCAGGGACACTGAGCAATTTTTAACTGACCTCTTCATATTTTTGGAGAGTTGTGGTAATATAACAGGGTATTTTTTGTAACACTTGGTGTAGTGAATTTATTTATGCGCATCCCGAATTAGAATGGCCTTGATACCATTAGAGAACTGTTGACACACAGAGGGAATTTTGACAACAGTCAGGTTGATATGGTTTGCCGCTTGTTGGACTTGGTTTTAAACAATAATGGTTTTTTTTGTATGGTGACTGCTTATATGCATAAAAATGGGGGGTGGCCATGGGCACCCCTTGTGCAAATTAATATGCAAATGCAGTAATGAACTCATGAGAGGAACAATTTGTGCTTGATAACAACAATATATACATATCACACATTAGATTTTACCATCATTTTGTGGACGATGTTTTTTTCTTGTGGGGAGGGGGCCAAGAAGAATTATATGGTTTTCTTCACTACATTAACCATACTACTGAATGTTTGAGGTTTAGTATGTCCATGTCACAGAAAGAGAGAGATTTTTTGGATGTATGATTATTGGTTAACTAAATGGGTCATAGAGATACCAATTTATTCCGAAAGGGATGATGGAAAAATAGTTACATGTCCTTTGATAGTATGCACCCCAGGCATATCTATCTCTAATGTAGTAAGAGGCCAATATATGATAGAATCTAGGCTATGCACAAAAGAGGAAGCTTTTCATGAAAACATTGATGCATTGAATCAACATTTTTTGAAAATGGTCTATAAGAAGGACCTTCTGATACAGCACAAGGAGAGGGTGGTCAAGGATAGAAAAAACACTGCTGCCCCATATTTTTCTAGATGTGTTTCTAGTGCACATAAGGATAGGAGCTTTGTCATTAGACTCAGATTTGGTTTGAAATACACAAATGATGTAGGCTCTGTATGTAATATTATATGAAAAAACAGGAATACTTATAAGTTACAAAAAGACAGCTGAAATAGTTGGGAACAATCACTTTTTTATGTATAAAAATTCTTTAAAGTTGAAAAGACTACTGTGCACAGGGAATTGTAATACTAGGTCAAGTAACTTGCTGCCAGACTTGGTACACGCAGTTGCAAGCATTGCAGAGTCTGTATATATATTTCACATGAACAAGTGTTTAAACATCCACGGATTAAATATATTTTTTAGTCCCAGATTCTATGCAGATTGTAATACAGCAAATGTGATTTATTTAGCCACATGCAAGTCCTGTACAGGATTCTATGTTGGTAAGACAAACAAGAGATTAAAAGTTTGAATTTTTAGTCATTCCTGTGAGATTAGGACTTGCAATATGGACAATGCACTAGTTAAACATATTAAAGAAAATGCTGGACATGAGTTTGTTTTCAGAGTACTTTAAATAGTGCATGTGGGTCACGGGGGGGGGTGTTGATCTCACTAACTTTACTGAAACAGTGGAACATAAATGGATCTTGAGGCTACAGGCTGATAAACATCCTGGTAGTAATGCTTATGTTCCTTTAAAACCTGTATTGAAAGGGAGGAAATTGGTTTAATGAAGTGATGAATTAACATAGTTGATTGAACATCTAACTGGTTTTAAACTGAGCTGTGATTTTGTGTTTTTATGATCTGAAGAAGCGTTGGTTTTACAACATGAAAGCACTTATCTGGTCCATTTTTACAAATCAACACTTTACTGTGTGAAGCTGTGGTGTTCCTGCCAATTTTTATGCTTTGGATTGTTGGTGCTTATTTGGCAGTTACTTTTATCAGTGACGGCGACTTAGTTCTTGTGTTTATTTTAGTGTACAGATCTTAGGCTTTATTGACCTACATTTAAGTTTCAGACTTTTTACCCTTCAGAACTGACATCCAACTGCCAGACCTGTTGTAGTCTATCTGTGTAGGTCTAGAGGGGGGCTGTTAACCATTGCCATCAATTGCAGGCCTTATCCCAGCCTTTCATTATGGTCATCTACACCTGTCCTGCTGGCTGAGGCTGGTAGTGAGTATGTGAGCCACACTGACAAGCATGTGTGTGTCCTATGGACACACATTTGGGCCACCACATGTACTGCAGTGGGATTTGTCATCTTGTCTAGTACTGCCTAGTATGATGACAGCAGTATTTGTTATGGATTTCATGCTGCCCATATAGGTGTACACTATCTGCTGCCATCCCATTCAGCCACCCGATTCCCTTGCATGCTCACAACCATACCATAAATACAACTGTCAGAAAATAATACTCCATTCAGCAATTGATAGGAAGACTGACTTTCCTTGTGGCTGTGTCAGTATTGAGGATGATACTGGAGGGCTGACTATGTCGGATGCACATAGTAGAGTCCCTATACATGGTAAAGCACAGGTAGTGTCATGTTTGGGATCTCATTTACTGTATGTGCGAGTCAGAGAAAGATGTCATTCATTGGGTCCCTACCGTGTCAATGTATGTACTATGCATTGTCTCTTTGCCAAGGCCTAGGCATACTGGCATGCCTCCTTCTGCTACATGGGCAGCATCAAGTAGTTATTCCTCTGAGTCCCTGTGTGCCTGTGATGGCCTTGACAAAGGTGGGGGCTATGTGGCCTTGCCCCATTCTGTTCCTACTGCAGCTGTTTCCACAGGATCATATTGTGTAGCATAGTACATACTATGAACATTTTTGTACATGTTGCTGGAGAGTACTGCAAGGCACCACCAGATATGTCCAGGCAGCAAAACCGTGACTTGAGCATCCCAAACACATGCTCTATTATAATTCTGGTTTGTGCGTGTGCCTCATTATGGAGTTCTTGTTCAGGTTTGTGTTTGCATTAATAAGGGTGTCATCAGCAACGGTTCCAGTGCATAGCCAGCATCCCCCACTAGGTGGCCATATGGGATGTCCCCAATGGCAAATGCCTGGCACAGCTGTGCCATATGCCAGATGTCGGTGTCGTGATAGTTTCCAGGACTGCCAGCACACACATTCAGGATAATGCCCTGGGCATTGCACATGACTTGGAAGTTGATGGAGGGGACGCCCTTGCAGTTTATGTATGCCCTACCCCACTCACTGGGGAGTGCTTTGATATGTATGTGCATGCAGCCTATTGCACCCACTACCTCAGGGTATTCTGCTATTTGGTGGAAGAGATGGATATTGCTGGTCAACGCCTCATGGGTGATGAGGAAATATGCGTGCTCACTGGCATGTGCTGACATGGCATCCAAGAACTGGTGGAGTACCCTGGATCTGATACCTATGATATACTTGCCCTTTGGACTGCGGCTAGTATTCTTAAGCCTATACATACCTTGGTATCCACTGCGATGGGTTCCTCTCTGTTCGTTCTATGTGTGAGGCATGGCCGGCACAGCTCAACAATTTGCTGTAGAATATCCCTGTCCACTCTATAGTGCTCCACTACCTCCAGCTCATGTAGCCCATGGTAGGTTACCCTGGATCTGTAGACTCTTCTCCTCCTCCTCACTGTGGGCTGGTCATCAGCATTCACATCCTCACCACACTCAGCCTCTTGCAAGTATTGATGTATGACAGCGACAGCAGCCCCTAAAATTTTGTTAGTTTTGTCAGGTAAAATTTCCCCATCTGTGTACACCAGTGGTGTAGAATATGTGGGAAAAAAACAGACTGGAAGGTGTTTGCATACTTTATAGTAGTGTGCTAGGCTGTTCCATGTGTAATTGGCTGATTCTGATACATTTCACCTGCCAGCTATGCTAGTTCTGCTCGATTGCCTTCCTACTGCTGTTTTCCCTTCCTGTTTAAGCCTCAAGGCGCACCACACATACCCAGTGCTCAGATGTGAACAGAGCTGCTATTTCCTGTTTTTTTTTTTTTTGTTTGTTTAAAACCCAGTGCGTGGTGTGCACACCCATTTAGGCAATGTAAACACTGCTAGGCAGCCTCAGACACACCCCCTTACTTAGTTCTGCTTAGCTAAGGGCAAACACTGCCGCAGAGCTCCAATAAGCTTACAGCATGTATGGCACTCCCCCTTATGAGGTCATCCACCTCTTATACTTATACAATGGTGTTGCTGCAACTAGACGGTTGGGTGCAAGCTAACACTGAGAGAAAATCTGTGATTCAGTATCACTCCCCTCATTTACATAAAACAGAATGCTAATTCATAGTTACCACACTCACACTCAGCCTTCCCTCTTAGCAACCACTGTTCCCTGGTATTGTTGTCTTATGCATGCCATTGACCATTATGGAAAAATGCTGATTTGGGCTTAACAGCTTATTTCCAACTTTTTTTCTTATTTTCAGGCCGATCCCATTTGCGCACCATTGCCATGCACATAAATGGCCAAAATCACCCAAAACATTATTTTTTATAATTTTGCAACTATTTATCATGTCATTGGCCATATATTTGGCCATTGGCATGCCTACTACATTGAATACATGCTTTCTTTAGAGCTGTCATGCCTCCATTTTGTAATTTGCAGAAATGTATTCGGTTAGTAAACAAATACATTTCTGCAGGTTACACTATTCCTGCGCAGATGCCTGCCTTCTTCCTAGATGGCTAATCTACCTCATTTGCATGGTTGTGGTGTCTGTCTGGGAATAGTGTTGGCATGCTCGTGCACGTCTCCTGGGCTTGTTTCTGGATCGCTCAGTGGCCATATTGCATGCAGCAGCTCTTGCACTATTCAGGCACTCCATGCAGAGCTTGCTGAATATGGGGGCTAATCTCTTAAGTAAACAACTTAATGAGTTATGGGCAAGACAAAACAACACTGGTGACAAATAATCACCTTGGAATATCCTCTGAGCACTGTGAGTATGCAAATGAGGTGTGAAATCATTAGCCTCCCTGAACCCTACTATATGCATTAAGTGCAGGGAATGTAAACATGGTGAAAGGACCTACACAATTGCATGCACACACCCAAGCACTTCAAGGATGAGCATTGAGCCTGCTAATGGCTTGCAGGTGCCAATGATTACTCTGGCTGCAAGAACCACCAGTGTTTCACAGTCTCACCTTTTAATTTACACTACTGAGAGTGTATCAGGAGAAGAGATTAAAAAAAAGCCTAGAAGTACATTGCTTTAACAGAGCAATATTCCTAACATTCATATGCTGTTTTTATGACCATAGTTCCTGCTTCTTACCAATACATGGTGTGCATATTCAAAGAGATATGTTACTCATTGATACAGGTACCATATGCTATAAAATGAAGTAACTTTGCTCTTGGGAAAATATAGCTAAGGGAATGAGGCATCCTAATAAAGTGGGGAATAAAGCTGCAGTGTTTACACTATTTATTTAATATTGTCAGTGTATGCGTATGGTAATTGTTGTCAGTATCCCAATTATGCAGACATATACTTGCAAATAAGAAATGACAACGTCCACACTTTGTTTCTTTTGCACCTTAAATGTGGCTTGATACAGTGTTACATTTTCAGTACATCTAAACACTTTTTCTGCTTGCTGATTTATGTCTGTGCCCATGTCAGATATGGGAATTAATATCAAATCAGTCTTCCTAATACCATCAGTTGATCATTCAAATTCATAAAGATTACTGCTGCTAGAAAACAAATTTGAGAAAACATCAGAAATGTACATTTAAAGTACTTGTTTCAAAAGTGTCCTTCTCCCCTTTATCCTTTGTGCACTGTTTGGCATTGTGCACCATTGACTGGAAGTGGTTAGTAGCAGTGAATAGCAGTTTACTTCCTAAGGTAAAAACTGATAAACTGAGTGTGGAATGCCAACAGTAGAGCAACTGAGACTGGCACTGGAGTCTTTCCTCGGCACTCTGGACAGTACTGAGTGAAGAACCTAAAGCTGTTAACTACTTATCTCTGTGTCATAAGTGTAAGTGAAGTAAGCTTACAGAAACAGTACAATTGATGGAGGGTTTGAAACCTGTTTACAAATCACTTTACTGCAGGAGGTCATAACAAATACTGACATTCATTTTGGTATATCAATGTGTTGTGGTGGAAACTCAATTAATCTCTTTGCTGCTAAGGACATGTGATATGGATGAGGTGAAATCTGA
The DNA here is from genome assembly GCF_019279795.1 of Protopterus annectens. Taxonomy (NCBI): domain Eukaryota; kingdom Metazoa; phylum Chordata; order Ceratodontiformes; family Protopteridae; genus Protopterus; species Protopterus annectens. The sequence continues at coordinate 221,610,403 of NC_056736.1, read as the reverse complement.
AACTTTGTAAGTTGTGATAACAGAAAAGAAGTACAAAGATGTATGAAGAACTGTCTTACATATGAGGGATTACATAAACATGTCTCCCTTAGGTAGTAAACTTGACAGACAGAAATGTCATTTAATGATATCACTATTAATTGCGTGTGCTGTGTGAAAAATTATAGCATTTCTGCTTATCCTTGTCCCATTATCATGACATTACCTAAAATCCTGATGTAAGAACAAAATGATACTAGTGATGTGACAAAGCAATGTGAGAAGGTTGAACGTGTCACTGTAATACACAACTAGCTATTTTCATTGTTAGATTTATTTCATGTTCTCTTCAATTGTTACCCAAAACAAATTTGGTAATTTTTTTTATTATTACCTTCTGCATTTGTGTGCCCAATCAAGTTTCATGATTTAAGTAAAAAAGTAAAAAAAAAATAGTTTGGCTTGTCTTCACTGATGCAAATAAGCCTGGCATCAGTTTATGGCCATCACCAGCCTGGATAGTAATGACTATTTTAAAATCTGCACTTAAAGTTACATTTTAGTTGAATTTGATCGAAAGTTTGCTTGTTTGTTTGTTTAATTTAACTGTGGAGGCTGCCCACTAAAGTGTGCTAGCCTGTGTAACTAATTTATCACTGTTTCTGCATTTTCTGTGTGTTTCTACCAAAAAAACAAAAAAATAATCCTTGTTTTCCCACCTTCCTTGACTAGTTTAGACCAGTTTACAGGCATTGCTGTATTCTGGGCTGTGGTGTAGTTCCTGTGTTGTCCATTACCTTACTTGGATAGAAGGAAGTTTCTTTGCTCACCAGTGGGAGTGGGGAGCCTTGAGCAGCCTACCTGTCCTTGGGGAAGTGATCTCAGCACAAGAAGCTGTAGTAATTGGTTGTTTTGGACCATTTCTAGCTCTTTTGTAGTTCACTGTTTAAAATCTGTGTTTGCGGCTTTTGAGCGGTCGCATAGCGCAGCTGGTTAAACAAGGTTAAACTTTTTCTGGCTCCGCCAAGTCTGCTCTTCAAATTTTCCCTTAAGGAAGCTCTACTCTTAGTATAACCAGACTACTCACTGTATTATAAGCCTAGCACTTGTTCTCAATACTTCTCTACTAAGTAAGCACTCTCGTACTAAGTAAAGCACTACATCTACTTACCACCCCTGTGAATTTCCACTTCCCTTAAAGGTATACCACTCCCTTATACTGTTCTAGCATGTCGAGTGGTAGATTACTGGCATCGTCTCCAGTTCAGCTGGTCAATTTGAGTATCTTGAGACAATGCTACAATTGTCTCATGTACACAGACAACCCTCTCCTCCTGCCAACAAACACAAATACATGTGAGAGATGCAACTATATAGCCAAACTGGAGGCTGAACTCTCTCAACTCAGGGCTGGCATGACCAGACAGGAGGAGATGGCAACCACACACACAACAATCCCAGTCCCACATAGACCTACCACAACTGCAAACCAAACACATAAAAACACAAAGACATACTCCGAGGCTCTAATAAAAAACTTACCAAAACAACAGAGGCTCCCAAAGCAGGCATCCAAAAATCCACCACCTCAAAACAAAACACATGCAACACATACTTCAATAAATCAGTGTGTCGACCAGTTGCAGCCCTTAAGGCCAAACACCTTGCCTGATACACTAGTAATAGGTGACTTCATAGTCAGAAACACTGATGTCCCACAGACCAGGCTGAACAAGGAGAAGGTTACTGTGAGCTGTCTATCGGGAGCTAGGATCCGCCACATAACACACGCACTCAGGTCACTCCAAAGCAAGTACAAATATGACTCTGTCATTGTCCATGCTGGTGTGAATGACCTGAGATGTACCTCCCTGGACTACATGAAAAGAGACATAGAGGAGCTCTCCAATTATGTAGCCCAGGCTGGTATGACCCTGACCCTGAGCAGCATCTTGCCCTCACCAAGAATGATACCACAATACAAAGACAAGATGATCAGCTTTAACAATTGGCTCAAGTACTGGTGTCATTCTAAGGGGATCCAATGTCTGTCTGCCTGGGATGACATGTTGGACAAGCCACGCTGCTTCGCAAGGGATGGCTTACACCTGTCACCACTGGGCTTCCGGATATTGGCTAAGGCTCTTGCCACCCCCATAGTGCCTTTTTTAGGCAAGGCTCAAAAGACAAACCCACCTCCTTAGAAAACAAAAATGGAAAAAACTAAGGGTAATGCTGCTCAACGCCAGAAGTCTAAATCTCAAGATGCAGGCACTTGATGCACTCCTCGGCATGGAGAACATCGACGTCTGTGCAGTAACTGAAACCTGGTTCAAGACTCCTGAGAGCACCCCAGCGCTACCAGGCTATACCTCGTATCATGCTTTTCGGCCACAAAACCCAGGTTGAACCACAAAGGGAGGGGGAGTGTCCATATTCATAAAAGACACCCACACCTCCAGGTTAGTAGCAACCCATGAAGCATCAGAGACCATACAGGTGCAACTAACCACAGGGAAAACTGTTATGCAACTGGTAGCATGTTACAGACCACCCTCCCAATCTCAAGAACCCCACTCAGCCTTCCTGAAGACATTGGAGGATATGAATGTATCACAAGATACCATCATACTGGGAGACTTCAACTACCCAAACATAGATTGGGTACATTATTCTAGCCCTAATACCCTAGCCCAAAGGTTCCTGGAATTCATAAATTCAAATGCACTGGAACAACTAGTCACCTCTCCCACTAGGGGAGATAATATACTAGACCTGATCATCACAAATATGGGGACAAAATGCTCCACACTGGAAGTATACCCCTCACTAGTGAGATCTGACAACAAACTAATCACCCTGGATATACATATCCCACCTCCACCCCCAGCACAAAAGACCACAGTGAAAAACTTCTCAAAAGCAGACTTCACTCTTCTTAAGACTGAGATGGTATCCTTTAAGCCCACTGTGCCAGTGGATACCACATCCCACAATGCCGAATCCTTCACAAATGCTTTCTATGGACATCTCCAAGAATGCATGGATCATGCAATCCCAAACAAATCCAAGTCCCTCTTCACCAAATGTAAGTGTCCTGTCTGGTGGACCTCAGCCATAAACAAATTGTATAACAAAAGAAGGAAGCTACTGCACGTCAGAGCGAAATCCCATGAAGGGAAGACATCTCTGATCAACATTAGCAGAAAATTACGTTCTCTCATAAAAACATCCAAGGCAAACTTTGAGAGAAAAATCGCTAAGGACACTAAAGATAACCACAAAGCCTTCTTCAGCTATGTTAGAAACCTGGGCGGAAACCATCAAATATGCTCAGAGTTGGTTCACAACAACAAAAAATACACTGAACCCACAGATATTGCTAACATTCTGGCTGACAGGTTCAGTGCAAATTTCTCCCCTCCTTCACCCCCAAAAGAAGAAATACTTATCCCAGCTGAATGTAATCTCCCTGTCATTTCAGATGTCCAAGTGAGAACCACCCTAAACAAAGCAAAAAACACAGCATCAATGGGACCTGACGGTATCCCGGGGTGCGTGTTACGTGAACTCCAAGAGGAGCTAAACCCACACATAAAAATGATATTTAACCTTAGCCTTACTTCGGGATATGTACCTGAACACTGGCGTACAGCAACAGTGGTCCCACTCCACAAGGGGGGTGCCTCCACAGACCCTGGAAACTACCGCCCCATAAGCTTAACTAGCCTGGTTTGCAAAGCTATGGAAAGAATCATTATGGAACTCATAAACAGAGACATAGGGGACCTACAGACACTTGACCCCACCCAGTTTGGCTTTGTAAAGGGCAGATCCTGCCTTTTAAACCTTGTTGACTTTTTCGAAACAGTCACTAGAGCCATTGATGAGGGCAAAGCAGTCCATACAGCATACCTGGACTTGGCTAAGGCCTTCGACACAATACCCCACTCAGGCATCATAGATAAGCTAAACAGCTTAAAAGTAAACCCTTATGTCACTAGATGGGTTGCAAACTGGCTAAAGGACAGAACCCATAAAGTTAAAATCGCTGGAGCAATGTCAGACTCAAAGCCATTCACAAGTGGTGCCCCACAGGGATCTGTCCTGGGACCCCTCTTGTTCGGCATTTATTTCTCAGATGTTAAAGCAAACATGGGAGGGCTGTGGCTGACAAAGTTCACAGATGACTGCAAACTAGGCGCCATAGTCGATACACCAGCAGACACTCACATCCTACAAAAAGGCCTCACTGAAATGGACAACTGGTGCCGTAGTCACGGCCTTAAACTAAATACCAAAAAATGTATAGTCATCCCTTTTGGAAAAAACTAAGTACCCACAAATTATCACATAGACAGCAACCCACTGAGTACGGAAAAAGTAATCAGAGACCTAGGGACCCAAGTAGACAGTGACCTCTCATTTGACACCCACGTTGCCAAAGTGGTTAGAAAAACATTCTACCTTGCACACCTCATCATGAAGGGATTCACATCCAGATCCAAGGATGTCATCGTTCCCCTATATTCCTCCCTCATCAGACCCATGATTGAGTACAATGCCCCATTTGGTATGTACCTCACCCAGCATTTGCAACAGCTGGAGAGACCACAAAAGTACCTCACCAAAAGGATCAAGGGTCTCCAACATATGTCTTATTCTGCCAGACTAAAGAAACTTCAGCTCTATTCAGTAGCATACCGCCTGCTCAGAGGTGATCTCTGCCTGACGTACAAGGCCATGTCCAATCAGGATCTGATGGACATGCTCCACCTCAAAAAATCCAAATCCATCAGGACCATGAGAGCTAAAGACTTAAACCTCGGCACAAGTATGAATAGGACATGCTGGAGGGATAGATTCATAAGGATACGAAACAAAAATACCACGGGAACCTTGCTCCAGCACATGAATGAAAACAGTAGTAAAACTGCTACAAAAAGCCAAAGAAAAACAACTCTTTGGCTTTTTGTAGCAGTTTTACTACTGTTTTCATTCGTGTGCTGGAGCAAGGTTCCCGTGGTATTTTTGTTTCGTATCCTGTTTGTTGCTTTTTGGTGTTTTATACGGGATAGATTCATAACCCAGAGGCTTCCCATGCTTTGGAACAGGACCCCAGTTCGTATTAGGCAGAGCCCCTCACTGACTCTCTTCAAGAGAAATCTTGATGAGTGGATGGGAGATCGTAAGTTTACCCCAGGGGTCACATCTGTGTCACTGCTAGACAGGGGCAAAGTAAACTAATTCTATTATATAAGGGGACCTTCATTGTTTCACTACTAGACAGAGGCACAGTATTCTAGATTTATTCTGTACATTTTTGTACCATTTCATGGGGTGGCAAAAGCCACATCACTATGGCTAGGCTTACAAATGCCCCAGGGCAGATAGCCTAGTACTATACTATGAAACTATGAAACTATGAAATGTCCAACTCTGTGGTACATGGTATAAATGATGCGAACTTAGAGTAAGAGGACAGGTGATGCAGGTTTGAAATCCTGATTACAACTCGTCTTATTGAGGGAGATCAAAATAAATATTGACACTGATTTTATTTATGAATGTGCTGTTGTTGAAAAATCAAAAAATCCCAGTAGTAAGAACAACACGCGATATACATGAGTTTAAATATGATAGTTAAAGCCATGATAATCTGTTATAGAAATGAATTTACTAGTGAGGCAATCCCCAGGATTCAGTAAGGTTCCATGCATGAATAGCTTATTCCTGCATGGAAGCTACCATTTAGGAGCAGCATGGCAGTGCACCATGCAGAGTAATGAAGGCGCGCTGCCTCAGCTCCTAAATGGACACGGAACGTGGATGAGTGCAGGGGGCATGTCTGAGAGCAGAGCTCTCAAAATATACATGCCCCCACAGTCAAGAACTGCCATTTGGCAATTACAATGAGCAAGACCACTCATAGGCAGGTGCATACCCCCAATAGCATAGATCAATGCAGAATGTCCAGATATGTGGCACATACATCTGGCCTTTCCCTCATTTACCCTGCCAAATCACGGGGATGATTTCATCAATGAAGTCTGAAAGAATGGCAAACATACGTGTGTCAGACTTCAAATCCATCAGAAAATGTACATAAAAACAAATCCTGTTACCCTAGCAACACCCCAAGTTTATAAGAGCAATATTTAAAATATAATAATATAAACATTTTTTTTTTTATCAAACAGACTAAATTTAACCATAGGTGAGCGGGTTTGCCCATTGCTTAGCTACACATACTGTCGCTTAAATGGCGCAAGAAGATAAATATCAAGATACATGCAAATGAAGCAGTACTGCAGTAGTGTAGTGGTCAGACCATTTGCCTTATGAGCAGTCATTCCTGGCTCGATTCTCACTCCAGTAAATTCCATTTTCCATGTCAAATCACTTTATGAACAATATTTTTTGTTGTATAACCTACTAAATAACATACATTTGTGAACTGGAGTACTGCATTAAATGCAGATGTGAGGTGTCATTGTAATAATGTAAAATCCACAGATAAACACAAGTGCCCCATACAGCATATGTACACATAAATCAGGGATACAAATCAAAGATATAATGTGTATTGAATGATAAATCCATAGAGTGTCCAAATCCACCACCTTCCCCAGAACCATGTTGCATTTCTGTCTAAATTAGTGCAGGGGTAAGCAGGAGTAAGCACTTGTAAGCAGTAGTAAGCAGGAATAAGCCTGTTTGTGTGGGGGTAAGCAATGCGTACACAGGTTAAGCAATACTGAAGCTGTCTCTCTGTATGCATATTTAATCAGAAGTTAGCATTGCTTACCATTGCGCGAACCCAAGCAAACCTGCATACAAATGCTTAAAAATTCCTTAATCATTCTGTATCCAACAGCTGCTGTTCTGCCCAGCAACAAAATAACCAGCCCTTGCAGGTCTTCAACCCAGGACCCTGTCCACTATATTCACAGTTGTTAACCAGTAAGCCATCACAGTAGTACATAAGATTGAGGTATCACCAAACAGATCCTCACTATAGAAAAATCAAAATTAACATGTGAAAGGAATCTATATACAGTTTTATGTTGTATGACCTACTACATAACACATATATGTGAACTGGAGTACTGCATTAAGTCCAGATGTGAAGTGTCATTGTAATAAAGTGTTGTAATCCCCCAATAAACACAAGGTCCCCGTACAGTGTACGTACACATGAATCATGGATACCAAACACATATATAACATGTAATGAATGAAAAATCAATGCCAAACAGCAAATAGTGTGCAAATTAAAAATTAAGCAACACTAAGCGCTGCACACCCCTGCTTACTAGGAGTAAGCAATGTGTAGGCAAGCGAAATCAGTTTGCCCATTGGTATACCCCTTTAACCAATGCCAACCTTAGGTAAGCAGGTTTGTCCATAGCTTAGCATTTTCAAAACTATCCAATCACAGCAAAGTGTGGGAAATCAGCCCTATTTAAACCCCAAAGGTGGGAATACATCTCATAACTGGTTGTAGCTTTCTCCTGTAGGCACTATGACTGGTGTGGGTAAAGGAGTGTGCTTCCAGGCATAGTGCTGGGGCATCCAGGAGTCCAGAGTTATGACTGGACTCCTTGTTAAATACCATGACCAGAGACTGCTATAGGGTCAGTACCAGGGTTCCCAATATAAAGCGGAAGCCTGGGACCATCTCACCTATGACCTCACCAGTGCCACTGGCATCCCTTGAACTGGTGAGCAGGTCAGGCATCACTTTGCCAACCTGAAACGGAGAAAGAGGGAGCTCTTGGATCAGTGGATCCAAGAGGCTAGGCAGACGGGTGATGTCCCAGCTGTGTGTAAGTATCAGTCTACTACCTGTTTAATAATTGCCAGCTCATGTATATTATGAATAGGTATGGCTAAATATTCCTCTTTTGTCTTTGACAGTGGCAGATGAGTGGGCTGTGAACCAGACAGCCCATGCCTGTAGATTTCAGAGGTTGCATCGTGAGGCAGGTTAGTAATAATCTTGCATGTACTGTCATAAGAAATAAATCTAAAAGAAGTAGAAAGTTAATTGCCAGTATAAAACCTGTATTGTGTATGGTATGTACTGAATAAACCAGACAATATGGCAGGAAGAGTCTCATATAGGTTGTATGTAAATAAAAGGTTAACAGCCTGACAATAAATGTCTAACTGCTGGACTGCTTGTGTTTATTCTGGTATCATATGGTAATGTAGTGTTGCAATCTCTTAATAGTACTGTTGTATTAAGCACTGTTACCCCCATTGTGCTACATAAAGAAAATGTGTAGGAATGTCTGTATATGACTGTTGTAATCACAAAAGATTATATTGTACAACTGAAAGAGACTTAGCTAGAAAACACTGAAAAGATACACAACATAATCCAAATAGCACACTCAACTGAGGCATGAAGTGTTGTATTTTTAACACACCAAAGCCATGGTTCAAATCCTGGGAGTGGTAGTAAGCTGTATGCAGAATCATACCCCACAACTGTACAGATATTGTCAGAAATCCCAAATAATTGGTGTAAGTCCCCTACCTGTCACTCTGTCCCCCTGGCAAACAGTGGGATGATCCCAGAAGTTTAGGCAGCAAATAATGACATACAACTGATTGTCAAACATCATAACTGTCAGAAATATATACATAAGAACAAACCTGTCACTCTAGCAACTCACCAAAGTGTTATGAGAGTAATAAGCAAAATATGTCCCAACTCCACCCCCATGCTGTGAAGCTATGACCAGAGTGTGTGCAGTAACAGAGTCAGGCGTATGTGAATAATAATAATAATGTGGAATCTGGTAATATGTGTGACAACATTCAGGTAGTGTTAACAAACATTCCCCCCACAGGTCTGTCCAATACAAAAACTGTGCCTAGAAATAAAAGATTGAAATCTTGGACTGGTACTGTTTAGTCTGGTATTGTATGGCAGTGTGCATTATCTCTGACTAATAAGGTATTGCTCATCACTGTCATCCACACAGTGCTACATAATAAAACTGTCTAGGAAGCCCTGTATAAGAGTATTGTAATTACAAGGTCAGATTGTAAAACCACGGGAAACTTATAGAAAGAATTCAGAGAAAAGATACACACCAAATATCTATAAAGCACACCCAACTATGATGTACACTGTTTTATTTTAGCACACACACAGCCATGGTTCGAATCCTGGGAGTGGTAGTAAGCTGTATGCAGAAGCATACCCCTCAACTGTACAGATCTGTCCGAAATGCCCAGAGAATTGTCCCATATCTGTTGGCTGTTACCCTGTCCCCCTGGCATATCAGCGTGCTACTCTCTGACATGTAGGCAGCATTTAATGTCATATAACTGACTGTGAGGCCTGTAAATATTTGGAAAATGTTTATGAAAACAAACCTGTCATTGTACAACTCACCAAAGTTTTATGAGGACAATAGTCAAAATATGTCCCAGTTTCACATGCTTGTCGTCAAGACATGCCCAGAGTGTGTGCAATAAGAGATGGAGAGGTATGTGTATAACATCAACCTGGAATCTGGGAATAGGCATAGAAACAGTGAGGTAGTGTTAAACAATACCTCGACAGGTATACCAGGTAAGAGGTGTATACTGAAAGTAAAACACAGTTCATGTATATAGTTGTCTACAACCATACCACTGTCCAAACTAAGGCCATAGGGTACTGTAATAATACCTGTAAGGTACAGATCACAGCACTGACTAGGAAAGTAATGAGAACTACAGGGATATACAAGTTGTTAATTGACATCTTTCTCCCCCCCCACCATATCTGCAACAATAAACTAAATACACAACTCAGTTGGTAATGGCACTATTAAATCTACTGTTGGGGCATATGTCCTATTGTTTGATAAATATTGAAATTTGTTCTATGCATGTGCCATGTTGAAATACTCCCACATTGGTGGCATGCTGCCATCAATGTGCCTGCATGCTGTTGTAATGGCCACTGTGGTTCCATTTATGCATGTGTTCTGTTTGCTATGCAACTGTTCCATAACTGGTGTTTCGGGTTAATGGGAATATCTATGCATGCTGTTATACCTAATCATGGAATGTGTTGACTATTACCATATTTCCCCAAAAATAAGACTGGGTCTTATATTCTTTATCCCAGTGAAACATGTATTAGGCCTTACTGTCAGGGGATGCCTTATTTACCCGCTCCGTACAACAATCTACCTTTATTCATTTATTCATGTACAAAAATTGACATTAATTAATGAACACAAATCGACATTTCTTCATGTACAAAAATCGACATCTATTCATGTACATAAATTTACATTTATTTTGTACTTTTCTATTAATGGAGAACAGTACTAATAATGGGTTGACAGTTCTGTGTGAATTCTACATAAACAGTGCAACAAACATTTCAAATCCAGAATATCTGCACCTTGGCTTTCACAGTTATTCAAATACAGTCATGTCATCTTCTTCTCGGATATTGTCATAAGTGTCCAACCCCTGAATTTTGGCCTGAAATTCTTGCAACCCCATTTCCTGCAGCACCATTGGCCCCAGTCTGTCATGCCTAGCAAATGAGCTCTCCTTAAATGAGCACTGCTTGTCCAAGTAGCCTACTCGTAGTGCATTGGAAACACAGCTGTCAGTGATTTTATCCCATGAATTTTTCACCCAAGTAAGGACCTCTTGCAGGCTAGGCTTCACAAAGTTTCCATGCTGATTTCTCTGCATTCTATTTTCAATGTAGTCATTGAGTTCCATGCGCAAATGGTCTTTGAATGGCTTGTTTATTGCAATATCAAAAGTCTGCAGATAGGCAGTCATCCCTGTGGGAATCATTATTTGATCTATTCTCCTCTGTGCTAGGAATTTCTTAGTTTCTTTAGCGCAGTGAGTTCTGGCTGAATCCCAGACTAGCATACCTCTTTCGCCTCCTCACAAAACAAGTGGCAGCATTACATCGACCCACTTCCTTATAACTGGTTGTGTGCACCAGGCTTTTTCAGTTTCAAGAATGTAAATGCCTGGAACACGTTCAATCTTATCTTTCTTGCCCTTACTAACGATTAGAGGTGGGGTTTTCTTTCCATCTAGATGAACTGCCAAAATACAGGTAACACGTACACTCTTATAACCAATGGAGGGAATGTAGATTGACGAGGCACCCCTCTGATCAATTGTTGTTTCAGATCCTTGGCCCATAAACACTGCAGTTTCATCCATGACAATCATGTTTGAGAGTTGGTATTTAGAAAAGTCAATGCCATACACAAAGGACTTGAACACAAGTGCACGTTTAATAGCTTCAGTATCTTCCACCTTGAACAGTGTTGTTGATCTTAGAGACAGTTCATATCACTGAAGGAAGCCATCCAGCCAATGTTGTGATGCCCTGAATTCTGTTGTGGATATTTCTAACTGTAGTGCTATTGCAAGGGCAAATGCTTGAATATCAGCCCTGCTCACAACCAAAGCCTTTGCTGTCCTGTTAGCAATCCACTCACAGATGATGTCTTCAAGCTCAGGATATAATGGCTGCCAACCTGACCACACTTACACTTCTTAGTATTTCCCTCGTCGGCCTATTGACTGAGGTTAACATATGCTGCTTGTCATTTTTGGACCATTCAGAGATCTAACTTCTTCTCTTTACAGAAACCCTTCAGGTTCTTTCCATG
>NC_056736.1:221393758-221588758 GCF_019279795.1 Protopterus annectens | reverse complement strand
GGTCTCTCTGGTATACCTCCAAGGCAGTATACCTAAAAGGCAGCAGCCTGTAGCTGGTGAGTATGGTGTTTGTTCAGGTTTGCCAATACACTGGTAATGATATGGCCACGGTATATTCCTTGCACACATTTAACACACCTGCCCATAATGCATGCCTTACATGTTCATGTATTGTTGCTGTTAACTCCACTGCATCACAATGGTCACCATGATGGTGTATCTGAAGTGTATGTCAGACTCTTGCAATCTAATTAACATCCTGTCATTGCAAAATGTGAGCAGAGAGATGAAAATAATGGTGGGACAAATGGCCTACAGTAGGGATATGTGTGAAACATCACCCTTATACAGTGCTACAACAGTGTATATATCAGTATTACAATGGCAACTGTTACAGGTCTACATTATGGTATATCACAGTATGGCAGTCCACAACCCTTACAACCTGCAATGTGGTGCTAACATGAGCAATGAGTGTGTAATATGGAATCGTATATTAGGGCAGCAAATATGGGGAATACATACCTTCACGAACATTGGAAGCATATGTGTTCACACACTCCAGATAAAATATAGTGGCAGCAGCTGTTGAGGTACTGACTGCATGCATTTGTCATGGAAATGCACCTTCCAGCAAGCACACGTCCCCAGTGCCATACCAAGTAATGGCTTGCTGTCTAAGATGTTTAACCATCAAATGTTCCCACTTACCTGCAACAGAGGCAGCCATGGCTTGCACACATCGTACATGCCATGGCGTGGACCCCATAACCAATAGGTAGCACCCAGGAGTTGGAAATGTAGCCATACCTCACTATTGCATAGACCATGGCAAACAGTGCCAACAAACAGTCTTGTATGTGGCAAGGATGTATGGGATAGAAATAATGTAGGAAATAAACAGATGACCATCCAAGACAGATGATGTCACACGTAGCAAACCGGTCATGCAGGCTGCCTAGTAACATGCCACAACACTGAGGGAGGAATGTCTAGCCAGTACTAGATGTGCAGTACCTGTGTCAGCAATTGCCTGAACTCTGCAAATGTGTGTCCCATGGGTTAGGGCAATCAGATGGGACAGTTGTAGCAAAGTAAACATCAGCCAGGCCTCTCTACAGTTAGTGTATGCATAACAGAAAAGGTCCCCAAAAGGCATGTGTTGCAATGTGTACTGGTGTACTAAGACCACTCTGGAAACCTACAGACAGTATCACGTAAGATACATGTGCTGCACAACCAACACCTCACACCACCTCAGGCCCTCCATCCCCATCTGTACTGTGCCAGTGTACACCTGTAAGTTTGCCATTCATTAGCTGGGACAGGGCTGTTACATGTGGTGTTTAGTGTTTGGGACACTGCAAACTGACACACATGTGTAGGCCATAGTTGTGAAGCATCTGCAAAAAGGCTGAAGGTGGGGAGGGGATGTCATCATGACACAACAGTGCACTGCAGCAGGGACCCAAAGGATGCTATGAATGGCTGTATCTGTACACAGTCAGGGTCAGGAACTGTGGCAGACAAAACCCTGACTCAACAGCAATAGTGGCAGCAGTGTGCGAACTCCAAGGGATGTGCACGAGTTGACCTTGCAATCATGCAGAGTTGGGGGACATGTGTAGGGCAGACTGACCAAATACTGGCAAATGCACTTGACCAATGCTAGTATACCCCTGACAGGAATAGTGACTGCAGTAGTACACATAACAGTAGGTGCAACAAACCATCATGATAAAGGTGTGAACACATATGCACCCATGAAATATATGCATCTCAATCAGCTTCAGCAAAACTAACACATTTGTTTGACACTGCATTTGATTGAACAGAACATATGTCACATATCAGTTCCATGTAATGTTAACATATGCAGTAATGTGATCCCATGGCATATCAAGGAAGAGGGCGTCATATCAATAAGGGTGTGTACATGCCCCATAGCCATGGTAAGATTTGACGGTTGTCAGTGTAATTGTATCATATTGGTCATACATGCACCGCTGATGATGACATCTGTAAATCAGACATCAGGCATTCACAAATGACATCTGTCCACATATCATCCCAGCTATGTGTCAGACAAACACATAGGGGCTGTAAGCAGCAGAGCAGACATAACTGACACAGTAATACACATTCAGCAATGGTGTGTACACCTGTAAGGTATAGTGCACAGTACATGGCAGGGTGCTGAACAGGTGCACAGCAATACTGTGTACATGGGTGCAGTGTTTCACAGTGGAATGGGCATCACCTACTAACACAGCCCGTGCATCACAAACATGTATACAGTTGCTAGCATGGATTGACTATAGCTGCACTGCATGCTGTTAAGTACCATATGTTTGCATGTTGGCAGATGGGTAATGGACGGTCTGTGTGTAATATCTTCATGCAACCTCACCTGTAAGTGTGTGTGTGTGTGTGTGTGTGTGTGTGTGTGTGTGTGTGTGTGTGTGTGTGTGTGTGTGTGTGTGTCTGTGTACGGATGAGGATGTGTGGGGATGAGGGGGTTGTTTTGTCTGCAAGTCTAATCTGGTGGAGTGGAGGGGAGGTTGATGTATGTAGGATGTGTGTGTGTATGTGTGTGTGTGTTTGTGTGTGTCCATGCATGCACATGTGTGATTGTGGGGTTGTTCATACATCTCAACTTTCCTTTGGAATTGTGCAGTACATGGACATGGACTGACACATGAGACATCAGGAATACTTGTCTGATATGTAATCTCAGGACAGCTGAAAGTAAAATAAGGTCTGTAGCATGGAACATGCATTTTGAGGGAAACTAGGCACCAGGTATACTGTTATAATTGCAATCAGCAGAAAGGTGAAAGAATACCCACTTATACAACACTACAGATGCATTGGGGAATTACTAGACAACACCAGTGAGTGTATCCAAATATTACTGTTGCCCACATGATAAGTTAATAGAGCAACAGATCTTGCATCTACTGAGCAATAGTTATGTATGACACTCCAGTGTGTGACATTATTGAGTGACTGTAGTAGTCCCTAACATATGGGGGCCATGCTCATGATGTCTGGACAAACCCAGGGTGAACACTGAATGACAGCAGTGAGTCCTTGTAAAACCGACTCCAATCACGTCAAAGAGGTAATGGAGTAACAGGTCATGTTTTGTGATCACTTGTCTAGACAATTAGAAGAATGATACTTTAATGATTGGTATTAATGAGTGTAAGTTTCCAAGTGTGATGCAGGATGGGGAACTTAAGAGAATAAACTTGGGACAGTCTGTAAACTCAGGGACAGGTAGGTGTTATGGTGGAATGACAGGGTGTGTTTGTGTGTATGTGTGTGTGTGTGCATGCGTGTGTGTGTGTGTGTGTGTGTGTGTGTGTGTGTGTGTGTGTGTGTGTGTGTGTGTGTGTGTGTGTGTGTGTGTGTGTGTGTGTGTGTGTGTGTGTGTGTGTGTGTGTGTGTGTGTGTGTGTGTGTGTGTGTGTGTACTGTTAAGCAATAATGTACAGGTCTTAAAATGCATTTCTTGTTTTCCACTCACAGGTGCCGAAGTGGGTCAGCATCTCTCCTGCATAAAATCTGATGTTGGTGCCCATACAGACACTGAAAATTATGATAGGTGTGTTGAGGCACAGGTGGGGTTGTCAGAGGCTGAAACTGTGCCTTCATTTGACATCCCCCTGTTATCCACCCCATCCATGCACACAGTCACAGTGCCTATAAATACCCAATCACCAGTGGCCATAGCAGAGGGACAGTTGGTGGTTGGTGACAGTGCACAGGACAGTGTGGTATCTATGGCTGCTGTGTCTGGACACAGCAGCCATAGCTGGATGTCCAGCAGGGTACTATATAGGCAGATGTACAGAGGTGCTCATGGGAGGGCTGCTGGTCATCATGACCATGTCAGAAGTGCCACATCTGGTACCACCAGACGCATGTTTCAGACTGTCATTGAGGCACAGGCATGTATGGAACGGTACACCAAACAGGGTCTGAGGCTTCAGAGGGCTGCTCTTTTAGCTGTAAGTGACAACATCCATGATTTTGCAGGTGCCCTCCGTTATGTTACACAGGTCATGGATAGATGGTGGTATGA
The DNA here is from genome assembly GCF_019279795.1 of Protopterus annectens. Classification (NCBI taxonomy): domain Eukaryota; kingdom Metazoa; phylum Chordata; order Ceratodontiformes; family Protopteridae; genus Protopterus; species Protopterus annectens. The sequence continues at coordinate 221,584,669 of NC_056736.1, read as the reverse complement.
GATGGTGGGACTCCTCAACCATGGATTGTCCGTGCTAGAGTATGTGGTGAGAGTGGTGTGACAGACATGTGGATGTAGGCCAGCGACACCAACATCTGGAGGTGGACGTGGACATGCAAGAACACCAAGCCACTCCCATAGTTGCAGTACTAGCCCCAGCACTGCAGGGGGGGGGCACTGTCCACACCGCACAACAGCAGGCCACGTGCACATGGCCCTGGCCAGTCCCAGGAGGGAACTGGTTCCAGCAGACATATGTCTTTATCAGGGGAGAGTAGCATATTGAGGCTTGTACCTGGACATGCCAGTGGAACCCCTGGCAGGCACAGATCTCGTGTCTGTGGCCAGAGGCAGTGAACTGCACACCTTGCCAGATATAGTCTGCAGCTGTCCAGCAAACACCTGTATAGGGCAGCCACATTTCAGAACTGTGTGCATGCATACTCACACACAATACAAACACACTTAGGGCAACCCCATACCTACACACACCGCATCACCACAGCCATATCAGTAATTAAAACCCCCTCAAGCACACACATGGTGTCAAATGTATGGCCCAGCTGAGGTCTCTGGCAAACCAACAACACACCTTGTGCATGATACCAGTGCCACATCCCTGTCATCCATAACATCGATGCAGAGACAGGCTAATATGGTTTTGATGCACACGGTGACTGTACTATACAATGTACTGCTGTGTAACATGCTGTCAGCAGTAATGTTTAATGCTTACATGTTAGGTAGTGTAGCTGTACAGCCATGATACATTATAGCTTTTATTAACACTGAGTGATTGTGGTCTCCATAATGTTATCCATTTGTGTTGTAGGTGTTGATGTGTCAGCAGGAAAATGGTCTGCTGTCACATCTCACAAGGGGTATGGCACTGTCGTGAGACCTTGACTGTACCATATCCTGGGTACAGGTGAACACATGTCACAGGTCTGTATAACAGTTACTGCCTGTGCCACATGGCCGATAGGTCTGAGGTGGTGTATAAAGGTGAGTGCATGGTGGCTGCTGTTAGCAGCCATTCTACTGTGGACAATGGTAGTTGTACAAGATGGTGCACACTATATGTTTCTGTATAATGCACACAAAGGCTTAGGTGTTGATACATTACACAGACAATACTGTACACATGGATGTATGTACCTGTGCAAGGAACCCATTGTAGCCTATGTAATTTCACCAAGCCAGACCACACAGCACAACACATTATGGAATAAGCAGTCTTCTAGTTTAATGTCATTGATGATGGTACTGGCAGGGTATATGTCCCCTTCCCCAATGTAGTGCAATCCTCAACATGGTAAACTTATATGTGTTGGTGTGAGTGGCACACCCCTACCACAGGTAATCCATATAGAACTCATCACTGTATTAATCTAAAGCATCTTGGGTGGCTTGAATTTCACCAGCATCTGAAATATAATCAACTGGCCATCGTCCACAAAATACTTTATCAACCTGACAAAGCACCCATCCTATCTAATCTTATTCACCCCTATGTTAACCTTAAGTCCCTAAGATCATCACAAAAATCTCTTGTATACATCAACAAATCAAATAATAGAGCTGGAGACTCTCTGTTTTCTATTTCTATTGGAAAAACCTGGAACCTACTTCCCTCTGAACTTACCACACTTCCCTCTACTACTCTGTTTAAAAATAAACTTAAGCTCTTCCTGAAAACACACTGGATGTGCCCCTGTTCTAAACCGGACTGACCAACTTATCCATTATTACCTGAATCAATCAACCTTCTCATCTCTGAATCTACTTCTTTCTAACTAATTTGCCTCTATTCTCTAAATCTATTTAAAATTAAATACTACTATGCTTCCTCTCCATCACAGTCCTAGCTAGTACTGGATTCTTTAAAGTGACTCATATTACTTCTAGATTTATTACCTAACTGCTTCTCCATTTCATTTTCCTTATCTTCCTTTATTACCTACATCAACACTATTGCTTTCTTCTCTTCTCTTAACTAGTACTCTTTAGTAACACTTAAATGTAACTTCTTATTAACTATACTAGTCTATTCAAATATGTGTAACCTTCGTTATATACTTGTAAATTTGCAGCCTTCTCTGTTCAAGAAAATGTATATGCATTCTAAATAAGTATTTCTGTAGATGTGAACTTTATTTGAATTGTGTGGAGCTTTTCTCCCCAGGCCTCTACTGAAAATGGACATATATCCAGCTAGACTAGCCCAGTCAACAAATGTAAAATAAATAAAATAAAAATAAAATTTGGAGGGTGAGAGGTGCTGTGGAACCACAGATAGTGTGATAGACAAATTCCTAACCTGTTAACATGAACTATACAGTATTACAGCCAGCTACCCGGGGATACACTCAGCAGTTACCGCAATGATGTTGGCTGTGTCCCCAACAGCCACACCCAGCTATATATACCAGCCCCAGTATCACTGCACACCTATACAGTGGGGAAGTGGCCATTTACACAGCTAACAGTAGTTGTGATGGAATGTATGTTTGCAGGATGATACCTGTGACATGTTAGCATATGCCATGCAGTTCTTGGACAGATGACCCCCTGGGACATGTATATTCTACAACCTGAAGTAGATCCCTCCACATACATACACAATCTTACTTGGCAATACTGGAACTAGACTTTTACCTAGGTATGTAGTGCTACTGATGTATGTGGCTTTAATTGCACACACCACACAGGTTTTAGGATGAGGTATGTTCCAGGTTACCTGTAACATGCAGAACATCCCCAGGCATGTACACTATGGTAATGGGGGGTGTAATGGTTGTATATGGACAATATATGGTGTGACATACCATCATATACACATTGACAAACACAAAACAGTCAGACACACATCTGAGAGACCTGGGCCTATCAGTGCTAACTACCTTGTCAGTGTGTCCATTGCATTACAGGTAGGTTGCACACAGCACATGCATCACTGGGCTGGATAGTGTTATCAGTTACCTGTATGGTTGATGGTGACAGTGGTCACCATACAGTGGTACATGGGACATGTACTGGGGGTACCATGGAGTAATGACAGTATACCCATCACCCACACCCCACTGTGGATATGGTATGCACTGGAACCCATGATGAACTCTGACATACCCACCATCACATATTGACTGCAATACAACCCCTTGTCCATCCCAAGAGTGCTACTACAGGGATATGCATCTAATGCACATGTGACAGGCATAGTACGGTGATGCATTGCCATGCCTCTCCTATGGGCAGCAACATCACTATCCCTAATACTGTGTGGCAATGTGTATTGTAATAGGAGTATGTGGCCTCGGAATGCTGTACCATACATATATACACACATGCAACATTTGCCAGAACTCAATGGGTATCCCATGCCTATCAACCCATTTGTACAACAGTGTTGTGCTGGTACTGCAAGGAACAGGTAGCCATTATGGAGAAGAGTGTAACAAGGTACATGTAATGTCCAGTACAGCAGCAGCCACTTCTAACTATGACAATGGGTGGTGCGGTGGGTGTGAAGGGCCTCAGGGTATTCACAACTACAGGTTTGCAAACACACAGACACTGATATTCTCAGTAATGCACACATACACATTTGTCAGTACTGGGGTGCATCGGTGCAGGTGTCCATAGGTGTGTAGCAGGCTATTGCCCATGGAGAGATGGGAAGTGTAGGGGATGTGTGTAAAGTGGTATCATGCTACCTACCATGTGCCAGCAAACCATCTATCAACAGACACCACTGTGGTGACCCACAGGGTGAGAGTGACATGCATCAGCCAATCCTTTGGGTGCCTCATGCAGAGGGCAGGTGAGGTTCTCCAGTTGATATGTATGCAACATGTATTACATAACATGGTCAGTGTCTGTCTTGGAGACCTGTACCTAAGCATGTTCTGCTGACTGTGGTAGTGTAGTTGAGGTATCCATGGCATTTAGTGCATACAGGGTGTTGAGTCATATCTGTGGCATTTATAACACAGCTGAGCAGACATGTCAGCATCAGTCAAACATAGATTTCCTGTGCGTATCCAAGATGGAAACCTGACATCTGCACATCTGTACAAGGATTGACAGACATCAGCTCACCAACTAGCTATGCATCAGGATAAATGTGTTGACAGATAGATGTCTGACACTGTTAGGTATGCCATTACTACATGATGGTAGCCCTCACTGACATGTGCTATACACACAGCAGTCTACAGTTATTTTCCATGTCAGATCATTATCCAGTAGGAAATACATAATGAGACACAGCACACACACCAGGAACACAACCGTGAGGACTCAGAGTCCATCTTTGCATGCAGGGGTGTTTGTTTCCAGTACTACAATTAGCAATCTACTGTTACTTGGAAAAGCACTGTCAACAGTAGTAATGTAATGATACACTACATGCTAGTGTGATTGCATATAACCTGGGGTACTACCCTTGTATGTAACACATTCACACAGATAAGAGTGTTGTACAAGCCATATATACTCAAGTGTCCCAGACAGGGGACTCACACCCCTTGCTTCTGTAATGACAGCACATAGAAGCATGTTATGTACATGGCATTACATACACTTATTACAGATGTCATTACCCTGCTATGTCATTAGACTGGAATATGAACACTAGTTACCAGGGCTGAGCCATGCTTAGCAGCTGTCAGCATTGCTGCAATATAACTGCTAAGCACATTTGCACACTTGTAAGGGAAGCCTACATGGTGTAAGCGCCCGTATGTTTAACCATACCTTAGCACCGCTTAGCTTTGCGCAAACCCACACAAACGTGCTTAAAGCTGCCCAAAACAACCTTAAAAACTCTGTATCCAGCAGCCCTTGTTCTGCCTAGCGACAAAATAAACAGGCCTTGCAGAATTTGAACCCAGGACCCTGCACACTATAGTAACAACAGTTAACCACTACACCATGGCAGCACTGAAGAAAGTTGTTGTTTTTCAAATATATATGTCAGTATACATATTGAATAGTATTGAACAATTTCTGTGACTTCTACAATTGTGTAGTACTTGTTAGTGATATTACTGTTGCATCACATATGTTGTTATATCTAAATATACACATAGATACATACGGTGTGATACATACGGTGTGATACATCTGGGAAGGTATACACAACAGTAATGTTTACACATGACAAGGATATGGATATATACATATACATATGTAGATATATGTGTACATGTGCATACACATATATATTGTTAAGTATTACATTACTTTAAGAATGAAGACGGAAACAGTTCTTTCTCTCTTTCAGTTGTTTTTATTAACTACAGTACACATGTGCAGGAGCCTCATTGAAAGCACCAGGGAGACTCCCAGAACAAAGGAATAAACAAGCTTATATACTGGTGATATTGCTGACAGTACAAAAATATAAAACTGAACCAATTAGATCACTATACAGGGCAATTAACCAATCAAAGGTTTACCCGTAAACATAAGACAATTCACATCATCATATCTCTAGGCAAAAGAGAGAATCAGATACACTTCCACAAAAGGCACATTTCCTGCTTTCAAGCAGACTCTTGTTTGTTCAGTATTTTTCCATTATTCACAGTTCAGAGTTCACAGTACTCAGTACATCTCAGTTTATAGAAACTGTCACATACTCAATTCCCTTGAAACACATGCTTTGGCTGTTCATATTCTACAATCCCCCATTTGATGTTGTGTAAGCATCATCATTTAACCTGTCATACATTTGCCACAAATCTAGCATAACCATGCTATTAGTCTTTTCATCATTGAGAGACATTTTCATTTCATTATCTACAGTCATAGTTGCAGGCATATAAAATGTAGGCACTTTCTTCACAGTTTTTGAAGACATTCATTTCAATATCAGTGCTTTGATTAAAAATAAGACAATGAAAGCAACAATTGCTAATAATGCAATTAACAAAATAAGCTTCAACAGTCCACCTCCCCAACCTGAGAACAGGTTGGTCAACCAAGCCCATGTTGAGCTATCAGTCTCTTTGGCCTCTGAGAGTTTGGAAATTCTCTGAATCAGTTCAAGGTGACTTTCAATTTTGTGCTGATTGGCAGGAATAAACATAAAGCACTCCTCTTGGATTAAAGCACATGTTCCTCCTTTCGCCGCTAGGGTAAAATTGAGGACCATATGGTTTTGGAGTACTACAGCACTCATAGCAGTCAGTTCATCAGTTACTAGTTCTAAGGCAGAAAATGTAGCATTGCTCAAAATTTCAAGCAGTTTAGATAACTTTCTCAGTTCCCAAATTGATTTCACTGCTCCGTATGATGGAATTATACCAGCCCATGATATTACATCATCACCCAGGTCCATATGGGACAATCCTTTGGTACTAGCATGAGCTAAGTCATGATGATAGATCCATGAAGCATCAACTTGGCCTACCTGATTGGCAGGCTTTTTGACCTCCCGAACATTCCAAATGTTTCCCTTAGGTAATGTAGATACATGTCGGATAGCTGGAACTAGGTAACCCAGGAAACAGCTGCCAGACCAGTTTCCTGGTGGCCATTTATATACTTTTCTTCCGCACACAAAATAACAATTCTCTACTTTAATGGTGATATTGATATACTTAAAGTGATTCCCAGTATTCTGCCACCCTTCAAACATTTTCCAGTAGACAGTTTCTATTTTCTGGGAAAAGTTAGCTATAGAGTTTTTAACTATTCTTAATATAGGTGAGAAATATGTTACACAACCCCATGCAGTGCAGTTATATACCACTGTTTTGTTGCAATGGCTCCACCCTACTCTGGTTTATCAAGTTTTTGAAAACACACAGTTCCATTTTTACGGACAGACAACTGTAATGCTACTTTGTGTTTTTAAATAACTCTTCATGTGTCGTAGATCAGATTCATCCAAGTCTCTTCAATCCCTAAAGGAACTATATTTAGCATCAATCCCCCATGAACCATAGGAATGGCAGTGCAGATCCAGCAATTGGAGACATTAAGGGATGATGCATAAGTATATTTTATAGCTTGGTAGGTATTGAATGGTAGATGCCATGCAGTTTTTTTGGCATGAGGTGTTACTGTAGCAGAAAATAAAAATGGCCACAGTAGAAATATGAGAACAACAAAAATAACCACCAAAATAGCTGTACAGTACTTTTGTGGAAATGGTGGTTTCGGTTGAATTGTATTGGAATGGAGAAATGTTCCAATTGGAGAAATGTCAGACATTATCAGGTGCAGTTACAGTATGGCTTCGAGTACGGGAAGCAATAGGTGGAGAATCTGGAACTGTGAAAGGTAGAGGTGTTTGATCTTTGGAAGGGACGTCTTTCTTAACGTGTGATATATGAATCAAGGTTGGTGAGCCTTGTAATTGTACTGCTGAAGAGGTTGTCAATAGAACCAGATAGGGCCCCTCCCAATAGGTTCATAGGTTTATACTAGGCTATCTGCCCTAAGGCATTTATAAGCCTAGCCCAAATTTTTGTGGCTTACGCCACCCCTTATATGAAAAAATACTGTGCCCATTAGTTGCAGTGCTGTTTTTCTGGAGAAAGACTTGACGTACACCCAATCGCCTGGTTGTAGTGCAGAAGACATGAACGGATCAGGGTTATGTTGTGCTGCTGCTACTTGGTGATAACACTGTAAGAAAGAAACAAGAGAAGTGCAGTATACAATAACATCATGATCAAATGCATCATACTCAGAAAAGGGTGGTGGTGGAGTTATGGGCATGCACATAGGACAGCCCATTAGAATTTTATGAGGAGAAAGACCTTTAGTAGGATGTACTTGAGCTCTCATAGAGAGCAAAGCTAGTGGTAAGGCCTGTACCCAAGTGAGGCATGTTTTAGTAGTAATTTTTGCTAGACTAGTTTTTAGTGTTTGATTCATGCGTTCAATGATTCCAGATGCCTGTGGTCTATATGGGCAATGAAATTTTAGAGTGATGCCCAACATAGTACACAGTGAGTCAATTAATTGAGCTGTAAAATGTGTTGCATGATCTGAATAAATATAACAAGGAACACCAAATCGAGGTATAAATTCATAACAAAGTTTCTTAGCAACTGAGATAGCATCATTTTTTGCACAAGGGTATGCTTCTAACCATCCAGAAAAAACATCAACAACAGTTAAAACATATTTAAAATGTGCACAAAGTGGTAATTTAATAAAATCCCATTGTAAAGCACAAAATGGTTCCAATGGTTTTGGTAAGGGTTGTGCGGGAGCCATTGTGCCTTTGGAAATATTGTACTGCAAACAAATGGAGCATGTGCTCACAAAGTGTTGTACAGAAGCAGAAAGCTTTGGGGCAAACCAATCCTTTTGGATTTGTTTTATTAAAGCTTGTACCTCAACATGGGCTGGCAAATGATAACCTTTAATGAGGGAATTTAGCATGGATAAGGGGCAGACCAATCTGCCATCTGAATGTTGCCAAATTAAATCAGAGCATTTAAAACAATTTTGAGCCAGTCATGTTTTTCTTTCTGATTCTGAAACCTCATTCTGTAAAGCTTTTAGCACTGTTTCATCAAATGTTTTCATAGATTGTAATGGCTGCAGAAAGTGACCCTGAACAATTTGTGAGAAAGCAGCCTGTTTAGCAGCCCAGTCAGCAAAATTATTGCTCTTACTTTCAAAAGTGTCATTAGATTGATGGGCTGCACATTTAACAACAGCAATTTTAGAAGGTAACAATAAGTCTTGTAATAAATTATTGATATAAAAATGTTTTTTAATGGGTGTTCCGGAGGATGTTAAGAACCCTCGTTCTTTCCATAATATGGCAAAATCATGAACAACACCATGGGCTTAACAGGAATCAGTATAAATAGTAACAGACTTGTCTTTAGCTAGTTTACATGCATGTGATAATGCCACTAATTCCGCGGCCTGTGTGGAGGTGCCTGTAGGTAATCATGCTGATTGCAATACTTCAGTCAGTGTGCAGACTGACCAAGCAGCTTGGAATTTTCCAGAGTTTGTCTTAAATAGGATCTATCAATGAAAAGAACTAAATCAGGATTTTGCAAAGGAATATTAAATAAATTCAACCCAGGAGAAAGAACAGAGTTAACCACTAACACACAATCATGTGGTTTGCCCTAGTCTGAGGTTGGTATTAAAGAGGCAGGGTTTAGTGGTGGGCAGCGTTTAACTTGTAAAGCAGGATTTCTCATTAAAGTTATCTCATATTTAGTAAGGCGTGCATTTGAAAGATATTGTGTTTTAGTTTTCAGAAGTAAGGCTTGAACAGCATGTGGGACTGCTAGTACAGTGTCATGTCCCAGGGTTAGTGGAGCTGCCATGTCTGCCAAGATGGCAGCAGCTGCCACAGCCCATAAGCAAGCTGGGTAACCAGAAGCAACCGGATCCAATTGAGTGCTATAGTAAGCAAATGGTCGGTGTCCTCCAGTGTGTTGCTGGGTTAAGACACCCAGAGCAGTCTTATTTCATTCACAACAAAAGAAAACGAAAGGTTTAGAGTAGTCTGGTAACCCTAAGGCAGGAGGATTTACCAGGGCTGTTTTGATTGCCTGAAAAGCCTCATCATACTGCGACGTCCAGGGTAGAAGGTCTGTAATGTCTTTTTTTAAGAGTTGCAACAGAGGGGTGGTTATTTTTGAAAAATTAGACACCCACTGTCTGCAGTATCCTGCTAGACCAAGGAACTCTCTAAGTTGCCTTTAGGTTACAGGACATGGTGCATTTTGAATAGAACTGATATGGTTTGGGAGTATCCAGCGAGAACCCATTTCAATAATGTGTCTCAAATACTGTACTTTATCTTGACAATATTGACAATATTGTAGTTTTGATTTATTTACTTTAAATCCTCGTGCAGCTAAAAATTTTAACACTAAAAGAGAATCTTCCTTACAGGCATTACTGTCTGGGGAGGCTATAAGTATATCGTCCACATATTGGACTAGAACTGACATAACGGTAGTTGTAAATTTTGTAATTGTCTATGCATTTTCCTTGAAAATAAAGTCGGGGATTCTACATACCCCTGGAGCAATCAGGTCCAAGTATACTGTTGCCCTTTGTAGGTAAAAGCAAACAAATATTGACTATCAGAATGTACTGGAATAGAGAAAAAGGCTGATGAAATATCTATTACTGTAAAACATTTAGCTGTATGTGGGATACAGCTTAAAATAGTAGCTGGGTTTGGCACAATTGGGAAGACAGGCATAACTGCTTTGTTAACTTCCCGTAACTCCTGTACAAATCTGTAAGCTTGTTTACCAGGTTTCTTTACTGGTAATATTGGAGTGTTACAGGGGTTTGTGGTGGGTACTATTATCCCTTGCTGTGCTAGTGCAGAAATAACAGGGGCTATACCAGAGATAGCTTCAGCTGTCAGAGAGTACTGTGGTACTCGCGGCAACTTTGCTCCAGGTTTTAGAGTTATTTTTACAGGGATAGCTGAAGTCAAAAATCCTACATCATTATCATGAGCTGTCCACAAGTAAGATGGTAGAGAGTGTAAATCTTAATTTTTGTTAGAATCTGACTGAATACACATCGGTTGTAATGTGATGGTATCATTCAAGGCTGCTAAAGTAGTGTCCTGTTTGGTCTGAAGGTACGTGGAGATAAACTCCATCAGCTGTGCAAAAAATGGTGGCCCCCATTTTGCAAAGCAAGTCTCTTCTTAATAAATTTAAAGGTGATGAGGGTCCTACTAAAAATGCATGATTATCCTGCAACGGTCCCAAAGTTATTGGGACTGGGACGGTTTCAGAATACTCAATAGGTATACCAGCGACACCTATTCCTTTTGTCACTTTATTAGAAAGTGGAATATTCATGGACATTCTGCTAGTTAGCATAGATTTAGTCGCTCCGGTATCAATCAAGAATGGATATGGTTTATTTTTAACCAGTAACATAACATGTGACCCGTCCTGATCCACAGGAAGGAAGGGGTACAACTGCTGTTGTCTCTGTTCAGGGAACATTCATTGTGGTTGCTGTTGAGGGTTTAGCGTCCAGTTAGAATTCCATTGTTGTGGCGCCTCAGTGTATGGTGCAGGTTGTTCAGCCAAATATGGACACTCATTTTTGCAATGGCCTATTTGGCCACATTTGAAACATTCAATCTGATTACTGGGATTCTGGGGTTGGGTCGATTGTGTACCTTGATAGTTTTATTTATTTTGAGTAGCTGGACTGTGACCTCTACCCCTCCCTCTTCCCCACCCTCGTCCTCTATCTCGGTGACCAGGTTGGCCCAAAGCGTTACACATTTGAATTTGTGCTTGTACTAATTTTTCCTGTAAATCCTTTTTTTCTTTAGCCAAATGGTCAGATAGGTATTGTACTTGCTGAAATAACTCATACAGGCCCAGACTAGGCCAATTGAAACATACTTCTTTTAATTTATCTCTCACTTGAGGGCTTAACCCATCCACAAAAGCAGCTTATAGCCCGCTCTGTGCTGGCCCTTCGGTGGGCTCTGGGTATCTGGAATATGCCTCAAAGACATCAGTAAGTAATTGTAAGTATTTATCTATAGGTTCGTCTTCTCTCTGTATGACTGACTTAATCTTAGACCAATTTGGGGTAGGTGACACAATGATGATGATAGCATCAACTATTCATTGTCTGACTGCTTCAAAACCATTTTCCCCTTGTGTGTTATGCTTTGGTATTGGGGTGGGGACATTAGCATAATCCCAGATACGTTTCATCAGATCAGCTGGAACAGCGTATTGGAGGACAGCTTTAACTTCTTTTATAGTAGGATTTTGTAAACATATGTGTCCAACTAATACGCGTTGGAACTTTGCTGGGTTATTACGAATGGGTGGAAGTGATTTAGTAATAGCTTGAAAATCAACTGCCGACCATGCCCTAGGTATGACTACAGTAGCCAGTTGCTCTGCATCTCTAGCATGTGCTGGATTTGGAACCTCTTTCAGTGGAAATACTCCTGCTTCATCTGATAAGCTTGTGCTTGAATCGGAAGTAAAGCTTTGATGAGATTTATCTGGACTAATGTAACCATGCTTGTCCTTAATCACAATGGGGCATTGCTTATAATATTTACCCTTGTGTGAATATATAGTTTTCCTGTTTTTAGGTATTTTCAGCTGACTGGACCTAGGGTCAAAAAGCATTTGCACTTTTCTTTCGTGATGTTTCTTTATCTTAGAGCTGGTTACTCTAGGGGATGATTTACCTATATCTATTTGGTCAGGTTGTTCTATAGCCAGGTGGCTAGACTGGCCTTCCATCACCTGATCTCCCCGTCTGGGGTCAGGAATGATTTGCTCTTCCCTCCGCCGGCCTTCACTCTGTATTGTGGAGCTGACAGTTCCATCCTGTAGTAGTGAAGGTTGATATTGCGGTGGAGGGTGGTAGGGGGTGGGGGGAACCATGGATTATCATCTTCAGATGATTCAGGTATCTGTAATTTATTTAATTCTTGTACCGGATATAATCCCTTAAAGGGTGGTTCTTTTAAATTTTTACCATTAGCTATATCTAGATTCTTAGTAGTTTGTCGTAGTTCCTTTATCTGCTCTTTTAACTTTTGTTGACTATCCTTAAGACTACTAACGACCAAATCTTTTTCTCATTCTTTAGCCTCACACATCCAATCATTAAAAGCTGCCCAGCACAACCCTGGTATTTTTCCTTTCTTTTTTAACTTTTTTCGTAAATTAGTCAGAACATCTTTATTAAAGCTACCATTTCCGGAAAAGCAAGATCGCCATCATACTTAGTAAGGGTGATCCACTGATCTAAAAACATATAACTGTCCCGGGACACCCGATAAAACATATAACCAGCTGGTGTACCTTTTTCTGGCTCATTTATTTTTCCACACTTGCTCCCATTTGCACTCAATACCCCACTATCACTCAATAAGCTATGCCTGTTTACCCCAGGTTTAGCTAAAGCATTATGAAAAACGTCTTGTTACCCCACTCTGACACAATAAGCTATACCTGTTTAACACAAGTTTAGCTAAGGCGTTATAAAAACATCTTATTACTCCACTCTCATACAATAAGCTATACCTGTTTAACACAAGTTTAGCTAAGGCGTTATAAAATCATCTTATTACCCCACTCTCAAACAATGAGCTATACCTGATTAACACAGGTTTAGCTAAGGCGTTATAAAAACATCTTATTATCCCGCTATCATTTCTCCTTTCATACGTATGATGCCAGTATTTTATGTATTAACCCAACTCTCATACTGTGCATTCAAAGCAGAAAATAAATGAATACCACTTACCTTAAAACGACTGAAGGAGAGAAATCATAACTTTGTCAGAAAAAAAAAATGTTTTTTTTTTTTTATAAAACTTTAGAAATCAGACAGGGACAGAAAAATGAAAGAAATACTACAGAAACAGAAAAATCTGTTGTGGGCCCTTTTAGCAGTATTTCGTTCAGTTCTCAACTGCTGCAGCTTGCTCTTAATACAGATCCAAGTAAACGGTACCAATTGTTAAGTATTAATGAAGATGGAAACAGTTCTTTCTCTCTTTCAGTGGCTTTTATTAACTACAGTACACACGTGCGGGAGCCTCATGGAAAGCACCAGGGAGACTCCCAGAACAAAGGAATAAACAAGCTTATATACTGGTGATATTGCTGACAGTACAAAAATATAAAACTGAACCAATTAGATCACTATACAGGGCAATTAACCAATCAAAGGTTTACCCATAAACATAAGACAATTCACATCATCATATCTCCAGGCAAAAGAGAGAATCGAATACACTTCCATAAAAGGCACATTTCCTGCTTTCAAGCAGACTCTTGTTTGTTCAGTATTTTTCCATTATTCACAGTTCAGAGTTCACAGTACTCAGTACATCTCAGTTTATACAAACTGTCACATACTCAATTCCCTTGAAACACATGCTTTGGCTGTTCATATTCTACAATATTTATATATATATATATATATATATATATATATATATATATATATATATATATATATATATGCATTTATATACATTTGTATAATGCATCATATATATGGCCATATATAGATCTCTCTCTCTCTCTCTCTCTCTCTCTATATATATATATATATATATATATATATATATATATATATATATATAAGTGGCGGCTCCGGTTTCCTCCCATATCCCAAAGACATACTTTAGGTGGATTGGACACTCTAAATTGGCCTTAGATGTGAGTGTGTGCATGTGTGTGCCTTCTGTGGAAGGTTGGGCGCCGGGCTGGCAACTCGACACTGTAAAACTCCACTGCCAATCATGAGCAGACAGGTGATCTGCTGGGGTGACCCCTAACCGGGAAAAAGCCAAAAGAAGAAAATATATATGTATAAGATGTGTATATATATATATATATATATATATATATACATATATTTATGTCGATATATATGTAGATATCTATAACTATATGTGCATATATATCTATATATCTGTATATATACAAATACATGTTTACCATATGTCCAGAACATGGAGTGGAGTCATACCTCAGCACCAATAGTCTCAACCTCTTAGTGCAAGTGGATGCCATGTATTTATTGCAGGTATATATGTAGACTGTTGCTACTGTAATAGGGGTTGTCTTAACAGAAATGTTGTGTGTGGGAGGTCACATCTGCTATTGACATGTACGCCATCAGTTACTGACAGACATCCTAAGTTCATCATAGTACAGTACCACTGATATCACAGTAATGATCCTGTGGACTACAGCAGAGATATGACCAATAAATGTGGACAGTCTGGCACACTCTAGTCAGTTCAGAGGTATACACAGATCCCCTTAGTGCAAGATATGTGGACCAAGCCTGACAATGTGGATGTTAACAGCCATGTAAATGGGTATATCACATAAATACTGGACTACATATGCCCACGCAGTTTATGCATTCACACACTCCTGTCTGTCCTGACACATAATAACCAGTGGTGCTGAAGTCACATGGCCACATACTACCCACTAGTTAGTGACATACATCTATACAGCATCCCACTGCTTTATCAGAAATACATAACAGTTATGGTGGCCCAGTAGCAGTACATCTGACAAATATCTGGGCATAACAACACACTGGGAAATTACACTAAGCTGCTAGGCATGTAAGAAAGCACTGTGCAAACTACAGGCAGACTGGCACAACACTAGCCTACATTTCTTATGGGGAATACACATGTATCTTCAAATATAGCAGGCTCTACAGGCATGTCACAGCACAGAGTAACAGTCACCTGTGTGAAAGTGCATACCCACAACCAATGTGAACACAGCCACAGCCACATATTGTAAGCAAGCTTAATATGACAGTATATGGACTGTCTGATCAACACCATCCTCATATGTGCCACTCACACACTAACCCTACATATACTGGGCCACGACACAGTGTGGTCCAATGCCTGTCTGTGGTATGGGATATGTGTGTGTTTGGCACTATAAACATGTAAGCTGATAGGGTACCATACACTTGAGCAGCATGTAACATCAGATAGAACAGGACCAAGAACAATGACATCTACCACAGTCTGTACACAGGCCAAGGTACGTATTCGCAATAATACACATACTGTCAACAGTCACCATAAGTACACAGACCTCACTACTGCACACGCAACCACAGAATGCCAAGGTTATGTCCTCAAATATAAACCCTACTATGCATAGCATGTCTAGCAGTCTGATAGCTCTCTGGCTTGTTATCAGGTATGATGTCAATAACTAATGTACAGAACATATGCACCTATTACTGCATGACATATGTACAAATGTTGACAGACTTGTGGCTGGAGGCACAAACACAGGGCCAGTATTGACATGTTGCTCTGATAACCTCATACATTTACTGTTGTAACAGGGTTTGTTGTGAGATATGTCCTATGAGGGATATGAAATCAGTAACTCTCATGGCTGTCACCATGTACTGACTGTAATCCTCAGACTATGCTTCTGCAGTTCTAAGATAGGTAATCTGTGAGTAACACAAGACACATAAGACTCCAAACACTGGCCAGTCTGCAGATAACCCTACAGGTGGGAGTTTCCTCAAAAACATAATACTGTCATGACAGGTATTGAATCATGTAGACCAGCCATATCCAGACAAACCCTGTTAAACCAACATTACTCCAAATGCAGGAGAGCAACACATACATTCTGCAGTCATGTCTGGAACATCCCCTCCTGTTTGTTGGCCTGTCTCCACAGTGTATGTTCTTAGAGGTATATCCCACTACCATCTGTGATGCTGTTTGGCAAACAGCGACATGAAGTCCTGCCCAAAGTGAATGAAAAGGGCCAACATCCACATGATGTTTCTAGTTATAGGAGTGTGTTTCCATGCAATTGGCTATGGGAATGTTACCACAGCTGTTCCACATGCAATCAGCTAGTGGGGGACTGCAATTCGTGAAGAGGCCATCGGCTGATCACAAGCATCACTTGCAAAACACAAGCTGCTGCCTAAGCAAACCAGGTGTACTTCTCCACTTCCACCAGAGGGGGATTGAGAGAGACAGACAGAGACAAAGTAAGACAGAGTGAGGGTGGGACAGTAAAACCTAAGCATGCTGGGGTTTTCAAACCGCTGTCTGATTACATAATACTATTACATGTCTATGCAGTTATTGCCTGCGCCACAGAGCTTACATGTTGGGGAGCTGTCCAAAGGTATATTTGACGGTGAGTGATATCATCAACAGTGATAAGGGGGGATAAGGTAATTTTAGTACACATACCTGTCCATGAGAACATGTGTCAAGGTCAACACAGCCACACTCTCTCAGGGACTCACACCTACAGATCTATCTCTTGATGAAGATACACAATATTTCAGTACTACCTTCTTAAACACCCTTAACCATCACGCCCCCTCCAGAACAACAAGAATTAAAATTAAATATGCCCCCTGGTTAACCCCAGACACAAAATCCCTCCTCAAAAAAAGAAACAAGGCCTGGACCAACTACCACAACAGTAAATCCCAACTGAACAAACAAATATATATTGGACTACATAACAAAGCCAAAAAACTCACCAAAGCAGACAAAACATCTTACTACCAAAAGTTACAGGATAAGCACAGGAACAACCCACAAAAATGTTGGGCAGCAATTAACTCTTTTCTACAACCAGGTAAAACAACTACCCCAACCCCAAAAATAGATAACAACAAAGAAGACACCCCCACTCAATTTAATAAATACTTTACAGAAACCATCCAGACCCTTGCAAACAACCAGCCCTATGACAACATTCCCACCCCTGCAAATCCACCCCCACTCCCAACTAACAATTGCTCCAAGTTCAGCTTCCACCCAGAACCAATCAAATCCATTGAAAAACTACTCTGCAAGCTCAAACCAACATCTCCAGCTGTAGATAAATTACCCACTGAATACCTCCACCTGGCTGCAGAAGCCATATCATATCCTGTCTCCATCCTAATTAACAGATCCATCTCCAAGTGTATAGTACCCAAGCTATGGCAAATATCACATATCATCCCTCTACATAAAGGGGGGACCTCCCTGGAACTCAATAACTACCGCCCCATAGCCATACTACCCCCTTTATCTAAAATTTTAGAGAGGGTAATACACAAGCAACTAATTAAATATCTCCTAGAAAATAATCTAATAGCAACACAACAACATGGCTTTAGACCCTTCCATAGCACCACCACCGCACTAACAGAATTCACCAACATTGTCAATACTCACAGAAACAATGGACTTCTTGTATCTGCCACCTTCCATGACTTGTCCAAAGCATTCAATATGGTTAACCACAATAAACTCCTTCTTTCACTAGCAACTCTAAACTTTACCACCCCTGCCATCTCCTGGTTCAAAAACTACCTAGAGGGAAATAAACAAGTTGCAATGTGGCAAATCCAACTCTCCCACTCCCTACCAGTCTCCCTAGGAGTACCCCAAGGCTCCATCCTGGGGCCACTTCTTTTTACCCTTTTCACCAATCAGCTCCCAAACAGTATTCCTAAAGCCTCAATAGTGCAATATGCAGATGATACCACCATAATATGTGCAGCCAAATCAATTGACATCCTTCACTCCCTAATACAAGAACGCTTTTCCCTAGCAGAAACTTGGATTACAAACCAAAGGCTTATTCTGAACCCAAGTAAAACAAAGCTAGTACTCTTTAGCTCCCACAGAGCCACACCTCCCATTGATTCTTTCTTCATCTCCTCCTTTAACTAGACCACAATCACCCCCACAAATCATACCAAACTCTTAGGAGTTGAAATAGATAATCACCTTAGATTTGACCTACATATTTCTATAACCATAAAAAAGTACATAAAAATACTTGGCCTACGGTATCACAATAAAAAATCCCTCACTGAGCACTCCAAAACTGCAATAGTGAGGACTCACCTACTATCCACCCTACTTTATGCCTCCCCATGCTTACAAATCTCCGAAAATCCAACCTAAACAAACTTGATAGTTATTATAATAAGATAGCCAAATTTGCTACAACCTCTCCCATCAGAACACATCACTGCGGATGCCTAAAAAAACTCAATTGGCTAGAACTACCACTACTACTTCAACTCAATTAACTATCACTAGCTCACAAAATAATACATGACTGAAAACACCCCAACCCTACAAAATCTTTTGCAACCCTATACATCTACCAGGCCCTTGAGGTCTAGCACACAAAACCTCCTAAAAGTAACCAAATATAACAATGAAGCTGGTAAGTCTGTCTATAGCCACTGTATAGCAAAAACCTGGAAATTCCTTCCTGCCAACATAACTGACAACAAATCCCCATCACAGTTCAAGAAACTTGTTAAAACTCACTTTTTGAATAATTGACTGTGCTTATATATCCCCACTGGCTAATGTTTCATTAGAACACTTCACCTAACTTAAGTAACTCTGCTAAGCCAACCAATCATAATACTGTACCCACTTAGGACTGTTAATCTACTTCTCATCCCATCTCTCCAGGAGTTAGGGAAAACTACCCCGGCAGTGTTGAGCTTTCCATAAGCAACTAAAACCAGGAGAAGACATATTATAAATCAATTTGTTATCCTTCTCAACTAAAACTAGGTGAAGACATATAGTGAATCAATTTGTTATCCTTCTCAACTATAGCGAGCATCATCTGCTCTCTCAGAGCCTTATTCTACTTCTCTCTGCTTTTACTCTGATAGTAAATCTATCACAGGAATCCTAAACATAGGAATATCTACTAAAATGTAATATTATATTGTAGAGAATGAATGTATCCTATCTGTTAGTTAATATGTATGTCAAAGTCTCTTCTATGGAAATTGTATGTCAAAAGTCTGTCCTTAAAGCTATGTTTTGTAAAAAATGTTTCTCTTGGAGCTTTTCTCCCTGGGCCTCCACTGAAAATGGACTTGCAATCCAGTTGGACTCTCCCGGTAAACAAATGTAAAATAAAATAAAATGAATATAAATGATCACAGTTGGCAGGTTCAGGATTAGACTTTCTAACTAGCTAGTTTGCCACAATACAGTAATACGCGGGTTTCACATGCACCACAGGGATTATCAGGATGATATACGGGCAAAGGGTATGTCAAGGTATCTGACACTAGAAGGCGTGCTTCAGTAGGCCAATGGGAGGTGTAGTGAGTGTGAATGGCATCCAAATCATTATACTACACACACACACACACACACACACACACACACACACACACACACACACACACACACACACACACACACACACACACACATACACACAGGTTTGCCAGTACTGACATGCATGGGTGCTTTGCTTCACAGTTGTGTAGTGGTTGACTGTGCCAGAAGTCTGTACAAGGCTAGGTAAAGGGTATACCTTGGCATCAGGCCACATGACAATGGTCTTCAGTGTGGCTCAGGGGTGTAGTGTCTAGATTGGCCCACACAGTTGAGTACTGTATTCACCATCCAGTCATCTGGGTTTCTATTGTGGGTGGCCAGTGTTGTGCAATGCTTACCATGTATGTGTTCTATATTCCATAACATGAATGGTGTCTGGGATGTGTATACATCCCACATGCATGTTCTGTGACATGTGGAAGTGTATCTGGGATGTCGGGGGCATGTTGTGTAGACAGATTATCATCAGATGTGCCATTCCTCACCTCATGCGGTGAGAACTGGCAATGGACACCAGTTTGACCCTGGACCAATATTGACAGCATGATACAGGTATTCCTTGGTGTCAGTGGCATCTGTCCATACAGGTCATGTGTATAAGGCATGGCATGTCCTTTGTGGGTTACATTTGCTGGCTCTACAGTTTTTGCAGGCGTCCAGTGGGGAACATAGCAAAGGAGCACTGTATGCAATGATTTGCCTATTGTAGGGATGAGACAGGGTGCCATGTCCTCTATAGTCCACTGCAATCACACCATGGTTACTATCTGTGGGCAATATGCAGGGAATTACCAACATAGTGGTGGTTGACTAGCCGAGTGTGTTTGTGTATGAAACATGGGCGGAGAGTGTTCTCTGGGTAATACAAGAGTTGTCTATATTGTTCCTCAAGCCATGATGTCACATGTAGGGGTATGGGTTGTCTACCCCAGCCTCTCTGCTGTTTGCCATCTGTTATTCTTGTAAGATGGACATTGTGACATATAATAGACTTACCCTTTAAGAAATTTGCAAAATCTGCTCCACAATGAGACCTGTTATTACACACTCACAGCTACCTCCATACAGGATACGTATGACAAATGCACACACACCAAGTCTTACAGTTGCCATGTCTGGGATTAAAACATCTACCAAATTAGTACATCACACTAGAACATTATGCAGTTATAACATGCTCCACAAAGCTTACTGGGCCAATCCTTCTCCATAGGTGTATTTCAAAGTGAATGACATCAACAGGCATGCCAAAGTAGGGCAATGGAAGTTGTAGTGACTGTGAATGGCCTCAAAAGTATTTATCCCTACACAGACAAGCACACACACACACACACACACACACACACACACACACACACACACACACACACACACACACACACACACACACACACACACACACACACACACACACACATTAGAGTTGCCTTGTCTGGGATTTGATCTCCTACCTAATTAGTACATCACACTATATTATTATGCAGTTATAGCATGCACCATGGAGCTTAATAGGCTTGTATTTCCCCCAAAGGTGTATTTCAAAGTGAATGACACCAGCAGGCTTGACAAGGTTGGGTGATAGAAAGTGTAGGTCGTAGGTTTTTAGGTTGGTATTAGCCTAGCCATGACAATTCCCTGGCTATGTCTTCCCACAATACTTACTTCCCTGGAACCCTGTCTAGTAGGGAAACTGACATGATCATTGGGGTCAATTTCTTATCTCCCATCCAATTGTCCAGGTTCCTTTTGAACAGGGCCAAAGAGGCACTCTGCTTGACATGTATGGACAGTCTGTTCCAGAGTCTGGGAAGTCTCTGGGTCAGGAACACATCCCTCAAGCTTGTATTGTTCATTGTGATGACAAGGTTTGAATCCCTGGAGCATGTGACTGTGAGGGTTTGGAATTCTTTAAGTGTAGCATGTCCAACAGCTGTGGGTTTGACATGACATTGTATGTTAAGCAGAGATCACCTCTGAGTACACAATATGTGACAGAGTATAGCTGGATGATTTTCATCCGGTCAGCATACGGCATCTGGTTTAGGCCTGTGATTCTTTTAGTGAGGTATGTCTGCAACCTTTCTAGTTGTTGCAGATGTCTTGTGGGGTACATACATAATGAGCTATTGTAGTCTGTACTGGGTTGACTGAGAGGTGACTACAGTGGGATGATGGCCTCCTTTTTCCTGGATGTAAAGCCCTTAATGATGAGGTGTGCCACATAGGTGGATTTCTTGACTGTTGTAGTGATGTGGTTATCAAAGGTGAGATCACTATTCAATTGTGTTCCTACATCTCTTATCACACTTTAGGTGTTTAGTGTACTGCCACCTATGCGGCACCTAACAGGTACATGTCCCTTCCCAAAGGGGTTAACTATACATTTCTTGACATTGATTTTGAGGCCATGGCTCAGACACCAAGCATCTCTTTCTGTAAGGCCCTTCTGTAGAATATCCACATCATGTGGGGATTCAATATTGGCTCCCAGTGTGCAGTCATCTGTGACCTTTGCCAGAGTCCCTTAGTTTTGGACTGTACTTCAGAGCAGTAGATGCCAAACAAGGGCAGTCCCAGGACTGAACCCTGAGGTACTCCAACTGTTACTTGTCTGGGGCTAGAGTTGGTGTCATCTACATTTACAGTGTGGGTTCTGTCAGTACAGCAGTTGGCAGCCCATTAAGTGACATAGGGATTAATGGCCACCTTGGTACACTTATCTATGATTCCCGACTGGGAGATGGTGTTGAAGGCTTGGCGAGGTTCAGATAAGCTGTGTGAACCACCTTACCCTCGTGCACAGCTCTGGAGACTGATTAAAAGTTGTCAATCAGGTTGAGGTGACATCATCAGCCCTTCACAAACCCAAACTGGTTGTTGCAGGTTGCCAATGTCTTTGCTTTAATTTTCATGATAATGCATTCCATGGCCTTGCAGAACAGGTACGTCATACTGCTGGGGCTGTAGTTCCCAGGATCCAAGGTGGATCCCACCTTGTGGACTGGGATAACTGTAGTTGTGTGCCACACAGTGGGCACAAAGCCTGAGGTGCCAGTTCATTTTGTAGTTCATTTAGTACATAGCCCTTAATATTAACTGGTCTCATGGCTGCTGTTGTCTTAGCTCTAGAAAGTATGTTTTTTACCTGTGTGGCCTTTATTACTGGAATCTGGAAATCGTTCAGTGTTGAGATGGGCCCTTTCAAGGGTGGGGGGGAGGGTGCAGTTGGCACTGAATCGATCTGTCAGGATATTGGCAATATCCTCGGGAGTAGTATATTTAATACCATCCTGTTGTAGCTCAGAGCAGATCTGAGCATTGCCATTTAGATTCCTGAAGTAGCTATGGAACAGCTTGCAGTTGTCTTTAGCATCTTTGGTTATACTATGTTCACAACTAGGTTTGGTGGATATTATGAGGGATCTCAGCTTCTTACTGTGGCTGGTAAGGGAGTATTTTGCATCATGGAAATTCCCCCATTTCAGCAACAGTTTCTACCTTTTGTTGTACAGTATGTTTATGGCAGGAGGCCAGCACATTGGCTTCTTTTTCTTGGTGAGGAGCGTCTTGGTTCTATATTGGATGGCACGATTCATGCACAAATGGATGTGCTTGTACAGTGCCTTCATGTAGCATTCAGTAGTCATCCTTTCAGTTCCCATCTGCATGGATGTCATGACATTAGTCACGTCTGACATGTGTAGCATGACGTTGGCATTGGGGATGTGTGTTACAGAGGTTTTCTTACTGGGGTGTGGTGGAGGGATGTGGATGTTAAGGGTGATTACCTTATGGGCAGACCTGACCACCGATGAAGTGACCATAAATGTGGAGCATTGATTTCCCATGTTGGTAATGACCAGGTCTAGGATATTTGAGCCCCTGGTGGCACTATGGATTACTTAATCCAGGGCATTGGGAATTATGACTTCCAAGAACTGTTAGGCACATGTGTTGGTACACAAGTACTTTTCCTAGTTAATGGCAGGGTAGTGTAAGCCACCCAGTATTAGGGGGTTTGGTTGTATCATAATATTTCCCAGTATGTTTCAAAAAGTGTAGTGGGAATCTTGGGGGATCTGTAGCAAGCTATACAATTTGGATTGCAGTCTGACCTAGTGTTAGTTGCACTGGGGGTATTTCAGATGCATTCTGTTGGGCAAGTAGCCTGGTGGTGTGAATATCCTTGGTGAATATGGACACTCCTCCACCTTTATTGTTTTTGTCCTGGTTTGATGGCCGACAGGTGTGGTGAGAGCTGTACCTGATATTGCAGGGGTGCTCTCTGGAGCCTTGGATCAGGTCTCTGTTACTGCATAGATATCAGTGTTCTCCATTTTTAGGAGTACCTAGTGACTGTGAATGGCCACAAAAACATTGATACCTACACACAGGCAGAGCTTTACAGTTTCCATGTCTGTGATTAGAACTCCTGTCTAATGAGTACATCACACTATAGCATAACGCAGTTATAGCATGCACCACAGAGCTTACAGGGCTACTTCTTCCACAACAATGCATTTCAAGGTGAAGGCATCAGTAGGCTTGCCATAGTAGGGCAATGGGGAGTGCAGTGTGTGTGCATGGGCCATAACCCATTCATCTGGAAACAGACACACAACACTCAGGCACACCCAGGTTTATATTTCACAGGTACATGTATACATTTGCTACATGATTACTGATTGGTACAGTCATGTTACACAGTTATCACAAGTACCACATATGCTATAGTGATGAGGGATACCAGAGGCAAATGTATACTGTGATTGACATTTGCACATCATGTGGTTTTAGCCAATTGGATGTGTGCTGGGTGGGACAGGCCTCATGATGGGAGGCTCTTTCTCACTGTCTGCCACTCTCTTCCACACATTGATGCATGTATAATTTTTGGCCTATTATAGTGTGTTGTCCTTGGATATATGTGCGTATTCCTATTGAATGTGTGTAAAAAGCATGACTGGTGTGTATTGAGGAGTGTGTGCACAAACATCTGTGACTGTCAGATATGTATAGTCCACTGTAGTTGCCAGACATGGGCTTCATAAGTGTGGGAGCATGCCCAGTATGACCTTCTGTATTGAATGTGTGAATCCATTCCGGGTAGGTTGTACTCTAGTGCAGGCGTTTATGTTCTACACCTACAGCTAGCAACCTTTTTCTGCAGGATATCTGTATTTCGGTTGACAATATGGGGTCAAAATGGACAAAGGATAGTGGGTTACTGTAGGTAATTGTGTCTGTGCTGCTTTTGTCACATGGTCTTGGTGTTAGTAGAGATATTCAGACATATGTAGTGTTTTACACAAATGATTCGCATAAGCTCCCGGTTCCTACGTGGCAGTACAACCCAAGTCACAGCAGTTAAAATACAGTCACTGAGGACGCCAAAACTCTTTTCAGAGATATAAAAACCTTTTATTCGACAAAAAGTGAGCGCTTTCGCCAAGAGGCTTCTTCAGACTAATACAAGCATCAATACTTTCTCAACATTTAAATAGTCAAGCTTGTAATTTCATTGGTTCAATGCTTGAATCATTTTATGTCATAATTAATACATCCAAAGAGCAGTTCTTAAGCTACTTGCTAAAATGCATTAAAATAAAAGTAAATATATATATGAGTAAAAATACATATGAATATACATATAAAAACTATATATAAAACATATATACACAAAAATACAAATTTAATTTAAAACTATAAATAGGAATGTGAATCGCTAAATTCATATATACACACTGGATATGACTGTAGACTATAAGGTGACAACTTTATTTACCTTTTTAATTTCCTATTTCTTAAAATGGGCCTAATAGGTGTTTTGTCATTCAGTCCAGGTGCTTGATCAGCTTTGCACCTGATAATCCATTTTAATTCACATTCTAAAGTATAATTAATTATATCACCTCCTCTTGGGTTAGCAAAAATCTTTTGTATAACACAAAACCTAAACTTATGTGTAGGACCTAAACTCTTACAATGCTTCGCTAACGCGTTGAAATCTGATCCTATTCTGATGTGGTAGGTATGTTCTCTAACACGTTCCCTTAGTGACCTATTAGTTTTTCCTATATAAAATGCAGGACATGCTTCATAGCTAGCTAAATAGACCACATCTTTACTATTACAATTTGTGTTGGTATTGAACTCAAAAGTTTGCTGTGTAGTGGGGTGGACAAAGGTAATATTTTCATTAATGTATACACAATAATTACATTTCCCACAGCGTAGTGTGTTCTGATTACCCTTCTTCATTTCTGCCCTTTGCTTGGCATTTTTAGGATTGCATAACAATCGCTTAAGGTTGGGTTTATTCTTATAGTATACTTTAGGTTTAGGGCCTACAACATGCTTGATGTACTCATCTAGCATGAGTATATCCCAATTACTAGCCATGATGCCTCTTAACTGTGCTGCATCTTTGGTGTAGAACATAGGAGCCCTAATTTCTCGTGTGGTTTCTATTAGGCCAATACCAGATACTACAGGTCGTTCTGAATAGTAGGGTTTGGCTATGGTGTTTCTAAGATCATTAACTTCTAGGATCCTCCTTTCTACTACCTCCGTATTATATCCTCTTTTACTGAATTTGTCTCGAAGACCATCCAATTCATCCAAATATCCATCATAAGAAGGATTAAGTCTGGATGCTCTCACTATCTGTCCTTTCACCACGTTGTCAAATATATAATTGGGGTGCATGCTACTCCTATGCAGGAGTGTATTTCTGTGGCACAATTTCCTATGAACAGAGGTATTGAGCATCCCATTGCTCAATCTATTAATGCCTACATCTAAATATGAAATGTTATTTCTCGAGTAATTTAGAGTAAACTTGAGGAATGTGGTAGAGTTATTCATATATTCTACTAGTTCTAAGAGTGAAGCTACATCACCAAGCCACACGAGGAAAAGGTCATCTACAAATCTTCTGTATAGGCCTGCGTGTCTTATGAACAGATCACAGTTATACAGGAAGCTCTCTTCCCACCAAGCCATAACAAGGTTGGCGTAGCTATTGGCACAAGAAGTGCCCATAGCTACGCCATCCTTCTGTATAAACACTTCATTTCCAAACATAAAAATGTTGTTCATGAGAATAGTCTCAAGGAAAAGGGATATCAAATCAATTTTCTCACCTGAAAACTCTGAATGTTTCCTCATGTACTCTTGTACAAAATGGATACCCAAATCATTCGGGATTACAGTAAATAGGCTAACTACATCCAGGGTGGCTAACAAATAAGGCATAGTGTCATTCTGATTACTCATGTAAGTATAGAGATCAATCAAAAATTGTTTGCTATCTCTCAAAATGTAAATGTTAGCATCTACTAAAGGTCTTAGATGGTATTCAGTGAAGATAGAAAGAGGTTCAGTAATCCATCCTTGGCCTGCCACAATTGGTCTCATTGGTGGCCTGACTTGTGACTTATGGACCTTGGGCAGGCCCTGTTTCAAAGGAATTAAAGGATTCTTAACCTTTAAATATTCGTATAATTCCTTTGTAATTAATGAGGACATAAACAAATCATCCAACATAAACAGAGTTCTGAACACTTTCTCCGACACTATAGTGCTATCTATCCTGTCATAATATTTAGTATCATTTAACAATTCTAACATAATCAATGTGTATTCTTCTGTGTCCATAAGGACAATAGGGCCACCCTTGTCCGCAGGTCTGATAGTTAGGTGTAATCTTCACTAAGATCTCTTAATGCCTGTCTCTGTGCATATGTGAGATTATTTTTATACCTAACATTCTTATTATGTTGGAAGTAATTGTGTATCTCATTCTCCAACTTTCTAGAAAAAACATCCAAAGTAGGATGAAGCTGAGGAATATAGGTACTATTAGCACGAAAGATAGATCCATTTACATTTTCATTTATATTCAGATTCCCAAAATCCAACCTTAATTGCACATTTCTTACAAAAATTCTTGCATCTATAACTGAGTCAGCAACATTACTTCTTCTAGTGGGAATAAAGCTAAGTCCCTTATTCAGGACCTGTATCTCATGATTTGTAAGTTTTCTGCTTGATAAATTAACTATCAGTGATTCATTTTCCCCCACATTTTCTTCAGTGTGGGGCCCTGATACTCCTCGTAGGAGCCTTTTCTTTTTTGTCGTCCCCTGCTCGCTGAGCGTTTCCTCCCCAAATGCTGGTCTTGTGCTATGGGGAAAGGGGTATGTGCAACCCTATCTGCTACAGGTTTAGCAGGTATGCCAGTCGTGTTATGGCTGAGTTTAGGCCTTACTACAGGTTCTATGATGGTAGAATTATGAGTATTAGTGGGTTCAGTTGCTATTGGAGTTCGACTATCTCCCACTTCCTGATTACTAGTTATAGTTGTTACCTCAACGTTTTTATCAACGATAGCATTATTCATATTGTTTGACATATCCTCCTCTACTAAATTCCCAGTATTAGGAATAGAGCTGTTCGTTACATTCATACAATCAGCTGGCGTATTGCCATGTAGAAAACCAGACACAGTTGCATTAATACATGAATTACCATCAATGGTGTTAGCAGAATTATTTGAAATCACATTCAAGTTATTCCGTGACATATTACTAACATTCACATCATGTATAGTATTGCTGGAAGCCACATCCGATCTATTCCGTGGCACATTACTGATGTTCTGACTGCTTAAACGCTGTCTAGGCCAAGTAAATACGTTAGAACTTTTAAAGTCCCGAGTGTCTCTCAGTATTTTACTCTTTTTCTGTTCTAACATGCGTCTCTCTATCAATGAGACGTTATCAATAACATTTTCAATCCTAGCATCTGTATTAGAACACTACACAGCAAACTTTTGAGTTCAATACCAACACAAATTGTAATAGTAAAGATGTGGTCTATTTAGCTAGCTGTGAAGCATGTCCTGCATTTTATATAGGAAAAACTAATAGGTCACTAAGGGAACGTGTTAGAGAACATACCTACCACATCAGAATAGGATCAGATTTCAACGCGTTAGCGAAGCATTGTAAGAGTTTAGGTCCTACACATAAGTTTAGGTTTTGTGTTATACAAAAGATTTTTGCTAACCCAAGAGGAGGTGATATAATCAATTATACTTTAGAATGTGAATTAAAATGGATTATCAGGTGCAAAGCTGATCAAGCACCTGGACTGAATGACAAAACACCTATTAGGCCCATTTTAAGAAATAGGAAATTAAAAAGGTAAATAAAGTTGTCACCTTATAGTCTACAGTCATATCCAGTGTGTATATATGAATTTAGCGATTCACATTCCTATTTATAGTTTTAAATTAAATTTGTATTTTTGTGTATATATGTTTTATATATAGTTTTTATATGTATATTCATATGTATTTTTACTCCTTATATATATATTTACTTTTATTTTAATGCATTTTAGCAAGTAGCTTAAGAACTGCTCTTTGGATGTATTAATTATGACATAAAATGATTCAAGCATTGAACCAATGAAATTACAAGCTTGACTATTTAAATGTTGAGAAAGTATTGATGCTTGTATTAGTCTGAAGAAGCCTCTTGGCGAAAGCGCTCACTTTTTGTCGAATAAAAGGTTTTTATATCTCTGAAAAGAGTTTTGGCGTCCTCAGTGACTGTATTTTAACTGCTGTGACTTGGGTTGTACTGCCACGTAGGAACCGGGAGCTTATGCGAATCATTTGTGTATTTTTTGGTGCCTTATTGCTGGTTCTACGTCTCTTGGGTTGGGTGTGTGCTCTTTGGATTTTATTCTGTCATTTATACTTAACACACCGAGCTAAGGGAATGGCTGTGAGTCCCAACGTAAATGCTACCATTGAATTGCCGTACAATCCTGTACCTTTAAGGAACGAACGTTTCCATGCTTGTGTGACTGGTAGAGACAACCTACTCTTGGATTATGAGCCGAACGTTGAGTCGAACGACGACGCTGTACCTGATGGCAATGCTTTGATTCTTGCTGAAAATCTGGATTCATTGGAAAACGATCTCCTCAGGTTAAAGAAACTACAAATACAAAGGCAGTATTTCGAGGCATGTTTAGCGAAGAGAATCATACCTCGTGGATTACGAGTACTGAAGATGCCTACGTCAGGTAATAGTGTTCCTGATTTGTTGTATAGATGGCAGCAACTTAACATTAATCTCAGCTTCAGCTACATGAAGCTGCTTATTGACTTTTATTCGCCGGAAGAGACTGAGCTAAGGCTCAAAGTTAATAAGAAGTATGAATTTATAAAAATGACTTTTCCAGGTTCTAATACAGATGCTAGGATTGAAAATGTTATTGATAACGTCTCATTGATAGAGAGACGCATGTTAGAACAGAAAAAGAGTAAAATACTGAGAGACACTCGGGACTTTAAAAGTTCTAACGTATTTACTTGGCCTAGACAGCGTTTAAGCAGTCAGAACATCAGTAATGTGCCACGGAATAGATCGGATGTGGCTTCCAGCAATACTATACATGATGTGAATGTTAGTAATATGTCACGGAATAACTTGAATGTGATTTCAAATAATTCTGCTAACACCATTGATGGTAATTCATGTATTAATGCAACTGTGTCTGGTTTTTTACATGGCAATACGCCAGCTGATTGTATGAATGTAACGAACAGCTCTATTCCTAATAATGGGAATTTAGTAGAGGAGGATATGTCAAACAATATGAATAATGCTATCGTTGATAACAACGTTGAGGTAACAACTATAAATAGTAATCAGGAAGTGGGAGATAGTCGAACTCCAATAGCAACTGAACCCACTAATACTCATAATTCTACCATCATAGAACCTGTAGTAAGGCCTAAACTCAGCCATAACATGACTGGCATACCTGCTAAACCTGTAGCAGATAGGGTTGCACATACCCCTTTCCCCATAGCACAAGACCAGCATTTGGGGAGGAAATGCTCAGCGAGCAGGGGACGACAAAAAAGAAAAGGCTCCTACGAGGAGTATCAGGGCCCCACACTGAAGAAAATGTGGGGGAAAATGAATCACTGATAGTTAATTTATCAAGCAGAAAACTTACAAATCATGAGATACAGGTCCTGAATAAGGGACTTAGCTTTATTCCCACTAGAAGAAGTAATGTTGCTGACTCAGTTATAGATGCAAGAATTTTTGTAAGAAATGTGCAATTAAGGTTGGATTTTGGGAATCTGAATATAAATGAAAATGTAAATGGATCTATCTTTCGTGCTAATAGTACCTATATTCCTCAGCTTCATCCTACTTTGGATGTTTTTTCTAGAAAGTTGGAGAATGAGATACACAATTACTTCCAACATAATAAGAATGTTAGGTATAAAAATAATCTCACATATGCACAGAGACAGGCATTAAGAGATCTTAGTGAAGATTACACCCTAACTATCAGACCTGCGGACAAGGGTGGCCCTATTGTCCTTATGGACACAGAAGAATACACATTGATTATGTTAGAATTGTTAAATGATACTAAATATTATGACAGGATAGATAGCACTATAGTGTCGGAGAAAGTGTTCAGAACTCTGTTTATGTTGGATGATTTGTTTATGTCCTCATTAATTACAAAGGAATTATACGAATATTTAAAGGTTAAGAATCCTTTAATTCCTTTGATACAGGGCCTGCCCAAGGTCCATAAGTCACAAGTCAGGCCACCAATGAGACCAATTGTGGCAGGCCAAGGTTGGATTACTGAACCTCTTTCTATCTTCACTGAATACCATCTAAGACCTTTAGTAGATGCTAACATTTACATTTTGAGAGATAGCAAACAATTTTTGATTGATCTCTATACTTACATGAGTAATCAGAATGACACTATGCCTTATTTGTTAGCCACCCTGGATGTAGTTAGCCTATTTACTGTAATCCCGAATGATTTGGGTATCCATTTTGTACAAGAGTACATGAGGAAACATTCAGAGTTTTCAGGTGAGAAAATTGATTTGATATCCCTTTTCCTTGAGACTATTCTCATGAACAACATTTTTATGTTTGGAAATGAAGTGTTTATACAGAAGGATGGCGTAGCTATGGGCACTTCTTGTGCCAATAGCTACACCAGCCTTGTTATGGCTTGGTGGGAAGAGAGCTTCCTGTATAACTGTGATCTGTTCATAAGACACGCAGGCCTATACAGAAGATTTGTAGATGACCTTTTCCTCGTGTGGCTTGGTGATGTAGCTTCACTCTTAGAACTAGTAGAATATATGAATAACTCTACCACATTCCTCAAGTTTACTCTAAATTACTCGAGAAATAACATTTCATATTTAGATGTAGGCATTAATAGATTGAGCAATGGGATGCTCAATACCTCTGTTCATAGGAAATTGTGCCACAGAAATACACTCCTGCATAGGAGTAGCATGCACCCCAATTATATATTTGACAACGTGGTGAAAGGACAGATAGTGAGAGCATCCAGACTTAATCCTTCTTATGATGGATACTTGGATGAATTGGATGGTCTTCGAGACAAATTCAGTAAAAGAGGATATAATACGGAGGTAGTAGAAAGGAGGATCCTAGAAGTTAATGATCTTAGAAACACCATAGCCAAACCCTACTATTCAGAACGACCTGTAGTATCTGGTATTGGCCTAATAGAAACCACACGAGAAATTAGGGCTCCTATGTTCTACACCAAAGATGCAGCACAGTTAAGAGGCATCATGGCTAGTAATTGGGATATACTCATGCTAGATGAGGACATCAAGCATGTTGTAGGCCCTAAACCTAAAGTATACTATAAGAATAAACCCAACCTTAAGCGATTGTTATGCAATCCTAAAAATGCCAAGCAAAGGGCAGAAATGAAGAAGGGTAATCAGAACACACTACGCTGTGGGAAATGTAATTATTGTGTATACATTAATGAAAATATTACCTTTGTCCACCCCACTACACAGCAAACTTTTGAGTTCAATACCAACACAAATTGTAATAGTAAAGATGTGGTCTATTTAGCTAGCTGTGAAGCATGTCCTGCATTTTATATAGGAAAAACTAATAGGTCACTAAGGGAACGTGTTAGAGAACATACCTACCACATCAGAATAGGATCAGATTTCAACGCGTTAGCGAAGCATTGTAAGAGTTTAGGTCCTACACATAAGTTTAGGTTTTGTGTTATACAAAAGATTTTTGCTAACCCAAGAGGAGGTGATATAATTAATTATACTTTAGAATGTGAATTAAAATGGATTATCAGGTGCAAAGCTGATCAAGCACCTGGACTGAATGACAAAACACCTATTAGGCCTTTTTAAGAAATAGGAAATTAAAAAGGTAAATAAAGTTGTCACCTTATAGTCTACAGTCATATCCAGTGTGTATATATGAATTTAGCGATTCACATTCCTATTTATAGTTTTAAATTAAATTTGTATTTTTGTGTATATATGTTTTATATATAGTTTTTATATGTATATTCATATGTATTTTTACTCCTTATATATATATTTACTTTTATTTTAATGCATTTTAGCAAGTAGCTTAAGAACTGCTCTTTGGATGTATTAATTATGACATAAAATGATTCAAGCATTGAACCAATGAAATTACAAGCTTGACTATTTAAATGTTGAGAAAGTATTGATGCTTGTATTAGTCTGAAGAAGCCTCTTGGCGAAAGCGCTCACTTTTTGTCGAATAAAAGGTTTTTATATCTCTGAAAAGAGTTTTGGCGTCCTCAGTGACTGTATTTTAACTGCTGTGACTTGGGTTGTACTGCCACGTAGGAACCGGGAGCTTATGCGAATCATTTGTGTATTTTTTGGTGCCTTATTGCTGGTTCTACGTCTCTTGGGTTGGGTGTGTGCTCTTTGGATTTTATATGTAGTGTTTTACACTGTGATGTTTTATGTCATCAAGTACTGTCAGGTATACATATCTGCTTGCAGTAATGTCCTCGGGAACACAGGGTGAATGCAGCTGTATCCAGCATTGTGGTTTGCAACCTACATATTTTTTGCACAATCATGCCATTCTGGTGGGAAAGCTGCAGACAGTTGCTGATGGGTCTGTGTAAAATATTCCAGCACCTTGGTACAAAAGTGGCTGAGGATACCATGCTTGTACATCCATCAACATGACAGTATGTACATATCCTGATGTGGCCATACCTCACAGCTGTACAGATTCACACAGGTTACCCAGAGGCAGGGGTCATAATTCTGGACATTACCTCTTCACATTGTGGTTTACGAACAGTTTTGTAGCCACCCATTCTTGTGTTTGCAGGCAGAGATAGTATGTGCACACAGCTGAGTTTCAGACTTCACACACTCCATGCAGTCCATGCTCCTACCACCCTCTATTATTCTATCCTCTTCCAAACATTATGCAAACATTATCTGATAGGTTCCCTATAGTTATCACCTCACCCCAGCAGTAATTTGGTGTTGATGTTGAGCCACAGTTCATGCAGTAGGACATGGTGGACATGTCACTGGGATTTGTCCACATGGCCTTGCATTTGGGTTCTGTGGACTGTGATATGTTGTTATTTGGGAGTCCATGACATAACATACATTGGCAGTACAGGTGAGACACAGGCCTTTGGCAGAGGACTGTAGGCCATTTGGTAGTGATGCAGGACAGTTGTAGCAGGCCGTTGCATTGTGTCACTCTTACAGTCCCAGACTGCAAGACACTATATTCCCCTGGGGTGACAGGGTAGGTGTGCAAGGTGTTAATGCCAATACTTTCTGTCATTATTGATCCAGTGGTGTGGATGCTGGCAGGGTGTTGCCTACAGCTAGTAACACACATGCATGGGACACCTGTTCTGCATGCTGCATTCTTTGGCTATTGCCATACAGAGATGAGGGTCATATTGTACTCATTCCCAACAGCAGGGATAAGACCAGAGAGGTACCCGTGGGTGATGGTGGGGTGAGCTGGGTGCTTGTGTGCTATGGACACTCCTTGCATCTGACTCACAGATATGCATGGGGCATTCCACTTATGCTGGCTTGTGCAGGGACATCAGCAGTTTCTCAATACTTCATAGCTGTGACCTTTGTGGTCTGCCAGTGTTTGGTCAGATGACATCGGTATTCCATACTACAAACTCAACTAATGTGCTGATAATCTGTATGTACAATTCTAAAGGTGTGTCAATTTGACAGTAACATATTATACACTGTCTGTCTGGGGTACTTCCACCTGTGGACTGTTTGTATGTCTTGGCCCACATTCATGAAATGTACATCTTTCAGATGGTGACAGATATTACTTCCAAACATTTACTGTGGCTTACTGCTAGAATGTGTTTTGCTGAGATGCATTGTTTTTGGCACTGCAGTTGTGAGAACATGGCCCTGTCATCGGCAGTACTGGCCAATGGCCACCAGGACAAACCTCACCATGCCTATATACTGGCCATTCTCACACAATATACAACACACACCAACCTAACACATGCAGCCCTGCATATTGTACACATGCTACAATCTATTCTGCTACCTTGGCCGGCTCAAGTAGTCTGTGCTCCACTAATAATAACAAGCAGGCATCGCTTTGGATACGTTCACTCATGATCAATTTATTCAACAAATACAAAAAGTTAGATTGAGCACTTTCTTCCCTTCCATAGGGATTTCATCAGAATCAAATTACTATCCAATTTCCCTCTGTGCTCCACTGTTATTATACCTACAGATACATGTTACTACATTTCTACATAGGATTGGTGGGGGCACACCTGACACTTGTAAACATTTGCTATGACTGTACTGGTATTTCAGGTACTCCATTTCATTCTGTATTCTGACCTATCATACTGACTAGAGGCTTATCAGTGTACTACAGGTCTTAGGTTTAATTGACCTACATTTCAGATTTAGACTTCTTACCATTTAGAAATAACATCCCACTGCCAGACCTGTTGTATTCTGTCTGTGTAGATCTGGAGGGGGGATGTTCTTCATAGGATTAAACAGAGGCCTTAGCACAGCCTTTGTTTGTGTTTGTCTATGCCTGTCATGCTGGCTGAGACTGTTATTGGGTATGTGAGCCTCCCTGACTGGCATGTGTGTGTCCTATGGACACACATGTGGCCCACCACATTTCCTGCAGTGAGTTTTATCACCTTGTCTAGTACTGGCTACTGTGGTGACACCAGTATTAGTTGCAGATTTCATGCTGCCACTATAGATGTCTACTATCTGCTGGCATCCCATTCAGCCACCCAATTCCCTTGCATGCTCACATCCATACCATAGATGCAAGTAACAAACATACTACTCAATTCAGCAATTGATAGGGAGAGTGACTTATCTTGTGGCTGTGCCAGTACTGAGGATGGTGCTGGAGGTCTGACTATGTTGGATGCACATAGTGCACTCCCTATACATGGTTAAGAACAGGTAGTATCATGTTTGGCATCCCTTTAACTGTATGTGCGAGTCAGAGAGAGGTGTCATTCCCTGGGTTCCTACAGGGTCAGTGTATTTGCTATGTTTTGCCTCTTTGCCATGGCCTGGCCATACTGGGCACACCTCCTTCTGCCTACTTGGGTAGGTTCAGGTTGTTTTTCCTCCGAGTCACTCTGTGCCTGTGCAGGCCTTGGCAGTGGTGGGGGACTATGTGGCCCTGCCCTGTGCTGTTCCTGATGCAGCTGTTTCTGCAGGATCATATTGTGTAGCTTGGCACATAAGATGACAATTTGGGTACATGTAGCTGGTAAGTACTGCAAGGCTCCCCCGGATATATCCAGGCATGGTAACCAAGACTTGAGTACCCCAAACACATGCTCTATTATGATTCTGGTCTTTGCTATTGCCTCACTATGGAGTTCTTGTTTGGGTGGGTGTCTGTGCATTTCTGATGGTATCATCAGCCACGGCTCCAGTGAGTAACCAGCATCCCCAACTAGGTGGCCATAAGGGATGTCCCCAATTGCAAATCTCTGTTACAGCTGCATCATATGCTAGATATGGGAGTCGTGATAGCTGCCAGGTCAGCCACCACACACATTCATTATAATGCCCTAGGCATCCCACACGACCTGGTAGTTGATGGAGTTGAAGCCCTTGCAGTTGATGTAGACCCTACCCTGCTCACTGGGTGGTGCTTTGATGCATATGTGCATGCAGTCTATAGTACCCTCTACCTCAGGGTATTCTGCTATTTGATGGAAGAGAAGCATATTGCTGGTCAGCACCTCATGGCTGTTGTGGAAATATACGTGGTCAACGGCATGTGCTGATATGGAATCCAGGAACTGGTGGAGTACCCTGGATGCTGATGCCTATAAGATCCCCATGATATCCCCAGTTGGCCTTTGTAAGGTTCCTGTAGGTGCAGGAAGACCATGCTGCAAGCTTAAGAGCTTGCTGACATGGTAGAGGTGTGTGTCAGGCATACTGTAAGCATATTGGAGCCCTGTGGCTTGGGTTTGCCCTTAACTTAGCCTAGCCAAGCAAGGGTGTGAGTCTGAGGCTGCCTAGCACTCTTTACATTGCCAAATTGGGGTGTGCAAGCCACACACCAGGTTTTAAAGGAAAAAAAAAAAAGTAAACCAGGAAATAGCAGCTCTGTGCACATTTGAGCACTGTGTTTGTGCGGCACACCACCGGGCTTAGACAGGAAGGCAATGTGAAGGGAAAACAGCAGTAGGAAGGTAATCTAGGTGAACTAGCATAGCTGGTAGGTGAAATGTATCAGAATCAGCCAACTTCAAAGGCAGCAGCCCAGCCCAGAACACTACTATAAACTATGCAAACACCTTTCCCTCTGGTTTTTCCCACATACTCTACACCAGTTAACAAACAAAAACAACAAAATGATAGGGGCTGCAGCAGCTATCATACACCAACATGTGGAAGTGGCTGAGGGTGGTGAGGATGAGAATGCTGTCGACCAACCCACAGTGAGGAGATGGAGAAGAGTGTACAGACCCAGGGTAACCTACCAGGGGCTACATGAGCTGGAGATAATGGAGTGCTATAGGGTGGACAGGGACCTCCTACAGCAAATTGTTGAGCTGTTCTGGCCACACCTGACACACAGAACTAACAAAAGGGAACCCATCCGGGTGGATAGCAAGGTATGTGCAGGCCTAAGAATAATAGCCACATGTTCCTTCCAAAGGCCAACTGGGGATATCATGGGGATCTCACAGGCATCAGCATCCAGGGTACTCCACAAGTTCCTGGATGCCATGTCAGCACATGCCGGTGAGCATGTATATTTCCCCAACACCCGTGAGGCGTTGGCTAGCAATATGCATCTCTTCCACCAAATAGCAGAATACCGTGAGGTAGTGAGTGCTATAGACTGCATGCACATATACATCAAAGCACCACTGGGTGAGTAGGGTAGGGTTTACATCAACCACAAGAGCTTCCCCTCCATCAACTGCCAAGTCAAGTGCGATGCCAAGAGCATTATAATGAATGTGTGTGCTCCAATGCATAGCACATACACTGACACAGTAGGGACCCAGGGAATGACACCTCTCTCTGCCTCACACATACAGTATAATAGATGCCAAACATGACACTACCTGTGCTCAACCACGAGATCTGTAATAAATACTGGTGTTACCATAGTAGTCAGTACTACACATGGTGACAAAACCCAGTGCAGGAAATGTGCTGGGCCACATGTATGTCCATATGACACACACATGCCAGTCAGGGAGGCTCACATACCCAACAATAGTCTCAACCAGCAAGACAGGTGCAGACAAACACAAACAATGCCTGTGCTAAGGCCTCTGAATGATGGCTATGGGTAACCCCCCCCAAGACCTACACTGACAGACTACATCAGGTCGGGCAGTGGGATGTTAGTTATGAAGGGTAAAAAGTCAGAAACGGATATGTAATTCAATCAAACCTAAGACCTGTAGTACACTGATATGTCTCTAGCCAGCATGATAGATTAGAATACAGAATGAAATGGAGTACCTGACATACCAGTACAGTCACAGCAAATGTGGTACAAGTGTCGGGTGTGCCCCCAAATCCGATGTAGACACATAGTAACAGTCAGGTGTGCCCTCCAATCTTATGTAGAAATGTAGTAACAGTCAAGTGTGCCCCCCAATCCAGTGCTGAAATGTAGTAACATGTATGTGTAGGTATAATACCAGTGGAGCACAGATTACCTGAGGTAGCCAAGTTAGCAGGATAGATTGTAGCATTTGTACAACATGCAGGTATGCGTGTGTTAGGTTGGTGTGTGTTTCATATTGTGTGAAAGTGGTCAGTATGTATGCATTGTGAGGTTTTTCCTGGTGGCCATTGGCCAGTACTGCCGATGACAAGGCCAGGTCCTCACAACTGCAGTGCCAAACACAATGCTCCCCAGTAAAACACATTCTAGCAGTAAGCCATTGTAAATGTATGGAGGTAATATTTGTCACCATCTGAAAGATGAACATGGCATGACTGTTGGGCCAGATATACAAGCAAGGCACAGGAGAAGGTACCCCAGACAGACAGTGTATAATGTGTAACTGTTAAATGGACACATCCTTGGAATTGTACATACAGGTTTGTAGCACATTATCTGGGCTTGTAGTAGGGAATACCAATGTCTTCTGACCAAATACCTGCAGACCACAAATGCCATAGGAATGATGTATTGAGAAACAGCTGATGTTCCTGCACAAGCTAGCATAAGTGGAATGCCCAATGTATATATGTGAGTCAGATGCAAGTAGTGTACATAGCACACATGCACCCAGCTCACCCAACCACCACACACAGGTACCTCTTTGGTCTTATCCCTGCTGTTGGGAATGGGTAGAATATGACCCCCACCTGTTTATGGCATTAGCGAAAGAATGCAGCATGAAGTGCAGGTGTCCCAAGCAGGTGTGTCCCTAGCTGTAAGCAGCACCCTGCCAGCATCCACACCACTTGATCAATACTGACAGGAAGTATTGGCATGAACACCTAGCACACCTACCCTGTCACCCCAGGGAAATACACTGTATTGCATTCTGGGACTGTAGGACTGACAGAATGCAATGGCCTGCTACAGGTGGCTAGCATCACTACCAAATGGCCTACAGTCCTCTGCCAAAGGGCTGTGTCTCACCCGTACTGCCAATATATGTTATGTCATGGACTCCCAAATAACAACATAACACAGTCCACAGAACCCATATGCAAGGCCAGGTGGACAAACCACAGTAACATGTCCACCATTTCCCACTGCATGAACTGTGGATCAATACCAATGCACTGCTGTGATGAGGTGATAACTATAGGTAAAATATCAGAAAATGTTTGCATAATGTATGGAAGAGGATAGAATAATAGAGGGTGGGTGGGAGCATGGGCAGCATGGAATGTGGGAAGTCCAAAACACAGCCTTGTGCACATACTATCCCTGCCTGCAAACACAAGAATGGGTGGCTACAAACCTGCTCGTAAACCACAATAGGGGTAATGTCCTGACATATGACCCCTGCCACTGGGTAACCTGTGTGAATCTGTACAGCTGTGAGGTATTGCCACAGCAAGGTAAGGCCATACTGTCACGTCGATGAATGTACAAGTATGGGATCCTCTGCCACCACTGTACCAAAGTGCTGAACCAGTTACACAGACACAGCAGCAAGTGTCTGCAGCTTCCCCTCCAGAATGGCATTAGTTTGCAGGAATATGTAGGCATTTGACCACAATACTGGACACAGCTGCATTCACTCTGTATTCCACAGGACATCACTGCGAGCAAAACTGTCTACCTGACAGTACTTGATGACATAAAACATGCAGTGTATAACAGTACACATGTCTGAATATCTCTGCTAACATCAGGACTATGTAGCAGAAGCAGCACAGTCACAATTACCTACAGTGCCCACTATCCCTTGCCCAGTTTCACCCCATATTGTCAACTGATCTACAGATATCCTGCAGAAACAGTTTGCTAGCTGTAGGTGTAGAACATAAAAATCTGCACTGAAGTACAATCTACCTGGAATGGATCCACACATTCAATGCAGAAGGGCATACTGGGCATGCTCCCACACTTAAAGAAATGAAGGCAATGTCAGACAACAAAATACTGAAAGGTCATACTGGGCATGCTGGCACACTTAAAGAAATGAAGGCAATGTCAGACAACAAAATACTGAAAGGTCACACTGGGCATGGTCACACACTTAAAGAAATGAAGCCCATGTCTGTCAACAACAGTGAACCATACATATCTGACAGTTGCAGATGTTAGTGCATACACTCCTCAGTATGCACCATTCATGCTTTGCACACACATTGGATAGGAATGCACACATATATCCAAGGACAACACAGTATGATATGCTAAAAGTACACATACATAGATAAGTGGAAGTGAGTTACAGTGGCAAAGAGCCTTCCATCATGAGGCCTATCCCACCCAGCACACAGCCAAATGGCTAAAACCACATGATGTGTGAATGTCACTCAGCATAAACATTTGCCTCTGGAATCCCTCAGCATTATAGACTCTTTAATGCTACTGCTAACTGTGCAACATGACTGTACAGGGCAGTAGTCGTCTAGCAGTTATATGCATGTACCTGTGGAATATAAACTTGTGTGTGCCTGAGTGTGGTGTGTCTACTTCTAGATGAATGGGTTATGGCCCATGCACACACACTGCCCTCCCTATTGCCCTATAATGGCAAGCCTGCTGATGTCAGTCACTTTGAAATACACCTTTTGTGAAAAAAAATAGCCCAGTAATCTCTGTGGTGTGTCCTATAACTGTGTAATGATGAAGTGTGATAAACTAGTTAGGTAGATGTTTTAATTCCAGACGTGGCAACTGTGTGTGTGTGTTTGTCTGTGTAGGTGTCAATGCATTTTAGACTAGTCACACTCACTACAATTCAAATACCCAACTTTGGCAAGCCTGCTGATGTCATTCACTTTGAAATACACATTTGGGGAAACAGTAGCCCAGTAATCTCTGTGGCATGTCATATGACTGAGTAATGCTGTAGTATAATAAACTAGTTAGGTAGGAGTTCTATTATGAGGCATGGCAAGTGTGGATGTTTGTGTGTTTGTCTGTGTAGAAAGCAATGCTTTTGAAGCCATTCACAGTCACTACAACCTCCATTGCTCTTCTTTGGTAAGCCTGCTGATGTCATTCCCTTTGAAATACACATTTGGGAAAAAGTAGTCCACTAATCGCCATGGTGTATCCAATAACTGCATAATGCTGTAATATGATAAAGTAGGCAGTTCTAATCCCAGACATGGCAACTGTGTGTGTGTGTGTGTGTGTGTGTGTGTGTGTGTGTGTGTGTGTGTGTGTGTGTGTGTGTGTGTGTGTGTGCATGCGTGAGTGTTTGTCTGTGTAGGGAGCAATGCTTTTTAGGCTAGTCACATTCACTACAATTTCAAAGGGCCTAATTTGGCATGCTTGCTGATGTCATTTACCTTGAAATACACCTTTGGGGAAGGTGCAGCTCAATAATCTCTGTGGTGCATCCTAAAACAGCATAATGCTGTAGTGTAATAACCTAGTTGGGTAGGGGTTCTATTCTCCAATGTGGCAAGCGTGTGTGTGTGTGTGTTTGTTTGTCTGTGTTGGGAGTAATGCTTTTGAGAACATTCACAGTCAATACAACCTCCAATTCCCTTCTTTGGCAAGCCTGCTGATGTCATTTCCAGTGAAATACACCTTTGGGGAAAGAGTAGCCCAGTAATCTCCATGGCACATCCTATAACTGTATAATGCTGTAGTGTGATAAACTAGTTAGGTAGGAGTTATATTACCAGACATGGCAAGTGTGGATGTTTGTCTGTGTAGGGATCAATGCTTTTGAGGCCATTCACAGTCAGTCAATACAACCTCCATTACCCTTCTTTGGAAAACCTGCTGATGTCATTCATTTTGAAATACATTTTTGGGGAAGGGGTAGTCCAGTAATCTCTGTGGTGCAGCCTATAATAGCATAATACTGTAATGTGATGTAGTAGTTCAGTAGTTCTATTCCCAGACATGGCAAGTGTGGATGTTTGTTTGTCTGTGTAGGGATCAATGCTTTTGGGGCCATTCACAGTCACTACAACCCCATTGCCCTTCTTTGGTAAGCCTGTAAATGTCATTCCCAGTGAAATACACTTTGGGGAAGGAATACTCCAGTAATCTCCGTGGTGCATCCTAGAACAGCGTAATGCTGTAGTGTGATAAACTAGCGTGATAGGGGCTCTATTCCCCGACATGGCAAGTGTGGATGTTTGTGTATTTGTTTGTCTGTGTAGGGAGCAATGCTTTTGAGGCCATTCACAGTCACTACAACCACATTGCCCTTTTTTGGCAAGCCTGCTGATGTCATTCCCAATGAAATACACCTTTGGGCAAGAAAAGCTCTAGTAATCTATGTGATACGTCCTAGAACAGCATAATGCTGTAGTGTGATAAACTAGTTCAGTAGGGGCTCTATTCCCAGACATGGCAAGTGTGGATGTTTGTCTGTTTGTTTGCTGTGTAGGGAGCAATCCTTTTGAGACCATTCACAGTCACTAAAACCTCTATTGCCCTTCACTGGCAAGCCTGCTGATGTCATTAACTTTGAAATACACGTTTGGTGAAAGAATAACCCAAAATTTTCTGTGGCATGTCCTATAATTGCATAATGATGTAGTTTGATAAAGTAGTTAGGCAGGAGGTCTAATCCCAGACATAGCAAGTGTGTGTGTCTGTGTTTGTCTTTTGTATCTTGTATGGAGGTGGCTGTGAGTGTGTAACAACTGGACTTATTGTGGAGCTGGGTTTGCAAATTTCTAATATGGTGGGCCTATTATATGTCACAATTTCCACCTTACAAGGATAACAGATGTCAACTAGCTGAGAGGCTGGGGTGACAATCCATACCCCTACATGTGACATCAGGGCCTGGTGAACAAATTAAGCAACCCTTGTATTACCCAGAAAACTCACTCAACCCATGCCTCATACACAAACACACTTGCCTAGGCAACAACCACTTTGTTGGTAGTACCCTGCATATTGCCCACAGATAGTAACCATGGTGTAATTGCAGTGGACTACAGAGGGCATAGCACCCTGTCCCATCACTACAATAGGCAAATAATTGCAGACAGTGCACCTTCACTATGTTCCCCACTGGACGCCTGGAAAAAACTGTGGTGCCATCATATGTGACCCACAAAGGACATACCATGCCTTAAACACATGCCCTGTATGAATAAATGCCACTGACACCAGGGAATACCTGTAACATGCTATCAGTGTAGGTGCAGGGTCAACCTAGTGTCCATTACCAGTTCCCACCACATG
Source organism: Protopterus annectens (assembly GCF_019279795.1). Lineage (NCBI taxonomy): Eukaryota > Metazoa > Chordata > Ceratodontiformes > Protopteridae > Protopterus > Protopterus annectens. The sequence continues at coordinate 221,540,734 of NC_056736.1, read as the reverse complement.
AGGCCAGGACTGGCACATCTGATGATAACAATCTGTGTACACAACATGAGCCAGACATCCCAGGTACAGTTCCACATGTCACTGAACATGCATGTGGGATGTGTGCACATCTCAGACACCGTCCATCTCATGGACTATAGAACACATACATGGCAAGCATTGCACAGCACTGGCCACACCTAATAGTAACCAAGGTGACTGGATGGTGAATACAATACCCACCTGTGTGGACCAATCCAGACACTACACCCCTGAGCTACACTGCAGACCATTGTCATGTTGTCTGATGCCAAGATATACCCTTCACTTATAAACCAAACCAGTGGTCTGAGGGCCCAAGTTAAAAATTGGTAAACCTGAAGTAAGGCACTCACGGAGCTCAGCAAATGAACAACTGCTTTAATGAACAAGCACAAAAACAATCCACAGCAAGCTAAATCACAGCAGCACAGCACAGCAAATGAAACTGCAAAGCACAAGCAACAGCACAATAACTCTGTAAAGTTAATCCACATACGTTTTCATCACAATAACTTCATCAGATACCTAACCTCTCTTACTTTGGTGAATAAATAAACTAATCTAATTCAAATGAACCAATGAGTGAACAAATTCAATTACACATGCAAAATGCATTAAAACACAAGTACCTTAAAGGTGAATGAATCTAAAAGTTAAAACCAAAAGTATATATAATAAATAGATATAATAAATAGATATGTAAATATATTTTCTTATATAAAATGCTTCAAACATAAACCTTAGTTAAAATTGCTTTGTTAAATATAAGTATTACCAGCACAAACTTGAAATGCTTCTAAAAATGTTTTTTTTTTTCAAAAGCAGAAGCTAAATTGAATACAAAATACAATGAAATAGCACAATCCTGTGGAAATTAAATTAAATGCATGTTCATCTTGTTAAAAGATAAATACATGTATTATTATTAAAATAAACCATAAAATGGTTGCATATATAATATATAGGTTCAAAGGTTCATAGGTTCATACTAGGCTATCTGCCCTAGGGCATTTATAAGCCTAGCCAGAGTGTGTATGGCTTTCACCACCCATTTTAAATTAATTTTGCTATGCTCTTTTTCGAGGTTAGTATACTGTGCCTCTGTCTAACAGTGACACAGAAGTGATACCCGGGGTAAACCTACGATCTCCCATCCACAAATCAAGATTCCTCTTGAAGAAAGTCAGTGAGGGAGTCTGTCTAACCTGGACTGGGATTTTATTCCAGAGTGAAGGGAGGCTCTGGGTTATGAATCTGTCCCTCCAGCATGTCCTATTTATTTCAGTGCTGAGGTTTAAGTCCCTCGAGCACGTAGCTCGATGGGATTTGGATTTTCTGAGGTGCAGCATGTCCATTAATTCCAGTTTGGACATGGCTTTATATGTCAGGCACAGATAGCCTCTGAGCAGGTGGTATGCCACTGAGTAGAGCTGGAGTTTCTTTAACCGGGCAGCATATGGCATCTGATTGAGCCCCTTGATCCTCTTGGTGAGGTACTTTTGGGGTCTTTACAGTTGCTGCAGGTGTCTGGTAAGGTACATCCCAAAAGGGGCATTGTGCTCAATTATGGGCCTGATGAGGGATGAGTAAAGAGGCATGATGACCTCCCCAGATCTAGATGTGAATCCCTTCATGATTAGGTGGGCTATATAAAATGTTTTTCTAACCACTTTGGCCACATGGTTGTCAAATGAGAGATTGCTATCAACTTGGGTCCCCAGGTCCCTAATTACTTCTTCTTTAATTAATGGATTACCACCTATGTGGTAATTTGTGGGCACTTTGTTTTTACCAAAGGGGATGACTATACACTTTTTGGCGTTTAGCTTGAGGCCATGGCTCTGGCACCAGTTGTCTGTTTCTATGAGGCCCTTTTGGAGGATGCTTGTGTCAGCTGTAGAGTCTATTATGGCACCCAGTTTGCAGTCATCTGCGCACTTGTTCAGCCACAGTCCTTCCATGTTGGCCTGTACCTCCGAAAAATATATACCGAACAAGAGAGGTCCCAAGAATGAGCCTTGTGGGATGCCACTTGTAACTGGTTTGGAGTCTGACATGTCTCTAGCTATTCTAACCATGTGGGTTCTGTCCTTGAGCCAGTTTGCAACTCATCTAGTGACATAGGGGTTTATATTTAAGCTGGTGAGCTTATCTATAATGCCCGAGTGGGGTATTGTATCGAAGGCTATTGCGAGGTCCAGGTAGGCTGTGTGGACCACCTTCCCCTTGTCAATGGCCTTGGTGACTGTTTCAAAGAAATCAACCAGGTTTAAGAGGCAGGATCTGCCCTTAACAAAGCCGAACTGGGTAGAATCCAGTGTCTGTAGTTCCCCAATATCTTTATTTATAAGGTCCATGATGATCCTTTCCATAGCTTTGCAGACCAAGCTAGTGAGACTTATGGGGCGATGGTTTCCAGGATCCGTTGAGGCACCACCTTTGTGGAAAGGGACCACTGTTGCTGTACGCCACTCTTTGGGTACATATCCTGTAGTAAGGCTGAGAGTGAACAGTAGTTTTAGGTTTGGGTTTAGCTCTTCTTGGAGTTCATGTAGGACGCAGCCCGGGACATCATCTGGTCCCATTGATGCTGTGTTTCTTGCTTTGGAGAGGGCAGCTCTTACTTGAGCATCTGAGATGTCAAGGGGGCAGCACTCTGCTGGGATAGATATTAGCCCTTTTGGTGGGGAGGGGGGAGAAGTTTGCGCTGAACCTGTCAGCTTGGATGTTGGCAATGTCTGTAGGTTCAGTGTATTTTTTGTCATTTTGGACTAATTCTGAGCATATCTGGTAATTCCCACCCAGGTTCCTAACATAACTAAAGAAAGCCTTGTGATTATCCTTAGTGTCCTGTGCAATTTTTCTCTCAAAGCTGGCCTTAGACGATTTTATGAGTGCCCGTAGTTTTTTGCTAATACTGATCAGAGATGCCTTCCCTTTTTGGGATTTTGCTCTGTCATGTAGTAGCTTCCTCCTTCTATTGTATAGTTTGTTTATGGCTGGGGTCCACCAGACAGGACATCTGCCTTTGGAGGATTGGATCTTGGTTTTATTTGGGATTGCATGATCCATGCATACCTGAAGGTGTTCATAGAATGCGTTTATAAAGGATTTTGTGGTCTGGGCTGTATTATCCACAGGCCCGGGGGCTTTGAAGGATTCCACCTCGGTTTTGAGGAGTGTGAAATTTGCTTTAGAGAAGTTTTTCACTGTGGTTTTCTGGGCATGGGGTGGGGTCGGGATGTGAATATCCAGTGAGATTAGTTTATGGTCTGATCTTACCAGTGAGGGATACACTTCTGGTCTGGAGCATAGAGTCCCCATGTTGGTGATGATCAGGTCCAGTATGTTTTCCCCTCTTGTGGGAGTGGTAACAAGTTGTTCCATAGCATTTGAGTTTTTAAATTCTAGGAACCTTTGGGCTAGGGTGTTGGAGCTAGAGTAATGCTCCCAGTCTATGGTTGGGTAGTTGAAGTCACCCAATATAATGGTGCTTGGAGAGACCTTCATATTTTCCAGTGTTCTCAGGAAGGCCGAGTGGGGTTCCTGGGTTTGGGAGGGTGGTTTGTAGCAGGCTATAAACTGGAAGGCAGTTTTACCCACTGTTAGTTGCACATGGATAGTCTCTGATGCTTCGTGCTGTGCCACCAACCTGGAGGTGTGGGTATCTTTGACGAATATTGATACTCCCCCTCCTTTTGTGGTTCGGTCCAAGTTTTGGGGCTGAAAAGCATGGTATGAGGTATAACTTGGTAGTGCTGGGGTGCTCTCGAGAGCCTTGAAACAGGTTTCTGTTACTGCACAGATATCGATGTTCTCCATGCTAAGGAGAGTTTCGAGTGCATGCATCATGAGGTTTAGACTTCTGGCATTGAGTAGCATTACTCTTAGTTTCTTATCCCTTGTGATACCTATGGAGGTGGGTTTGTCTTTTGAGCCTTGCCTAAAAAAGGCACTATGGGGGTAGCAAGAGCCTTTGCCAATATCCAAAAGCCCAGGGGTGACAGGTGCAAGCTGTCCCTAGCGAAGCATCGTGGTTTGTCAAGCATGTCATCCCAGGCTGACAGGCATTGGATCCCCTTTGAATGACACCAATACTTAAGCCAATTGTTGAAATTGATAATCTTGTCTTCATACTGTGGCATCATTCTTGGTGAGGGTAAGATGCTACTCAAGGTCAGGGTCATACCGACCTGGGCTACATGCTCAGAGAGCTCCTCTATGTCTCTTTTCATGTAGTCCAGGGAGGTACATCTCAGGTCATTCACACCAGCATGGACAATGACTGAGTCATATTTGTACTTGCCTTGGAGTGACCTGAGTGCTTGTGTTATGTGGCGGATCCTAGCACCCAACAGGCAGCTCACCATGACCTTCTCCTTGTTCAGCCTGGTGAGCGGGACGTCAGTGTGCCTGATGATAGAGTCACCTATTACAAGTGTATCAGGTGTGTTTTTTAGCCTTAAGGGCTGTGACTGTTCAGCACACTGGCTTTGTGAGCTATGTGTTGCACGTGTTTTGTTTTGGGGTAGCGGTTGCTTGGGTGTCTGCTTTGGAGGGCTCTGCTGCTTAGGCAGATTTTTATTTAGAGCCTCCAAGTATGTTTTTGTATGTTTATATGTTTGGTTTGCTGTCGTTGTAGGTCTATGTGAGACTGGAATTGTAGTGAGTGTGGTTTCCTTCTCCTCCTGACTGGTTACGCCAGTACTGAGTTGAGAGAGCTTAGCCTCCAGTTTGGCTATATGGTTGCATCTCTCACATGTGTTGGAATTTGTTGGGAGGAGGAGAGGGTTGTCTGTGTACATTAGGCAGTTGTAACATTGCCTCAAGATTCCCAGGTTCATTAGCTGGACCGGAGAGGAGATTGACAACTGACCTTTGGACATGCTAGAATAGTATTGGGAATTCCTTTATAATTGAAAAAAGGGCCAGTGGGGAACAAGTTACTCAAGGGGAGTTTGTGAGGGTGTAGTGCTTTTAGTTTTTTAGTGCTGACTTATATAATTGCTTTAGTGAGCAAGTGCTAGACTTTAGCATAGGAATAGAGTGTTTATTATGAGAACTAGATCAGTTCCAAGGCTCAAACCCAAATAAGTGGCGCTGCTGGATGCCGCGCTATGCACAAAATCACGCAAAGCCACGCTACAGCGGGTTTTATACAGGCGGACTTGAAAAAGCTAGAAATTGGCCCAAAACAGCCAACAGACTACCAGATTCCTGTGCTGGGAACACTCCTCCAGGGACAGATAGGCTGCTCCAAGCTCCCCACTGCCACTGCTGAACAAAGAAGCCTCCCTCTATCCAAGAAAGGAAATGGCAACACAGGAACTTTCCAAAAGTCCAGAATACAGCAAAGCCTGTATTTGGACTACCCTAGGTCAGGAAAGGTGGGAAACAAGGATAACTTTTTTTTTCTTTTTTTGCAACAAACAGCAGGAAAATGCAATAAATATTTAACACAGGCTAGCGCACTTGAGTGTGTAGCCTCAACAGGTAAATGCAACAAACAGGACAAACTTTAAAAGTGCAGGTGCAAAAACAACTCTAAACAGTTTAAAACCGTTCAAGAAGCAGAAATACTTGCAGTTTAGCTAGATCGGACTGTCGCCCAGATAGTAGCAGAAAAAAAAACACTTTTATCAGGTTAGCAGTCGCTCTTTTGGCCTCTCTGCTGCTAGCACCACTCTGCCAGATGAAAAGGAGCTTGGCTGAGTAGTAACAAGAGAAAAATCCTCGCCAAAGCGGGTTTTATACAGGGGGACTTGAAAGAGCTAGAAATTGGCCCAAAACGGCCAATAGACTACCAGATTCTTGTGCTGGGAACACTCCACCAGGGATAGATAGGCTGCTCTAAGTTCTCCACTGCCACTGGTGAACAAAGAAACCTCCCTCTATCCAAGAAAGGAAATGGGCAACACAGGAACTTTCCAAAAGTCCAGAATACAGCAAAGCCTGTATTTGGACTACTCTAGGTCAGGAAAGATGAGAAACAAGGATATTTTTTTTTTGTTTTGTTTTTTTTTTTCAACAAATAGCAGGAAAATGCAGTAAATATGTAACACAGGCTAGCACACGTGAGTGTGCAGCCTCAACAGGTTAATGTAACAAACAGGACAAACTTTAAAAGTGCAGGTGCAAAAACAACTTTAAACAGTTTAAAACAGTTCAAGAAGCAGAAATATTTGCAGTTTAGCTAGATCGGACAGTCGCCCAGGTAGTAGCAGGAAAAAACACTTTTATCAGGTTAGCAGTCTCTCTTTTAGCCTCTCTGCTGCTAGCACCACTCTGCAGGACCATGAGGAGCTTGGCTAAGTAGTAACAAGCGCAAAAACCTCGCCAAAGTGGGTTTTATACAGGGAGATTTGAAAGAGCTAGAAATTGGCCCAAAATGGCCAATAGACTACCAGATTCTTGTGCTGGGAACACTCCTCCAGGGATAGATAGGCTGCTCTAAGCTCCCCACTGCCACTGGTGAACAAAGAAGCCTCCCTTAATCCAAGAAAACAAATGGCAATACAGGAACTTTCCAAAAGTCCAGAATACAGTAAAGCCTGTATGTATTTGGACTACTCTAGGTTAGGAAAGACGGGAAACAAGGATCATTTTTTTTTTTATTTTTCTTTTTTTCAACAAATAGCAGGAAAATGCAGTAAATATGTGACACAGGCTAGCGTACTTGAGTGTGTAGCCTCAACAGGTAAATGCAAAAAACAGGACAAACTTTAAATTACAAGTGCAAAAGTGTGCTAAAGCTGGCTTTAAAGCAGGGGGTTAGAAAGAGATAGGAAATGGCCCAAAACGGCCCATAAACTACAGGTCACTGGGCTGGAACCACTCCTCAAGGGACAGATAGGCTGCTCAGAGCTCCCCACTCTCACTGGTGAACAAAGAAGCTTCCCCCTATCCAAATAAGGATATGGGCAACAGAGGAACTATGACACAAAATGGCCCATAAGCTACAGGTCACTGGGCTGGAACCACTCCTCAAGGGACAGATAGGCTGCTCAGAGCTCCCCACTCTCACTGGTGAACAAAGAAGCTTCCTCCTATCCAAATAAGGATATGGGCAACACAGGAACTATGACACAGCCCAGAGATCAGCAATACCTGAAGACTGGACTATTCTAGTTCAGTAAAGGCGGGAAACAAGGATATATATATATATATATATATATATATATATATATATATATATATTTTTTTTTTTTTTTTTACAAAGTAGCAGAAATTAGGTACAGAAGCACAGTAAATGTTTTAATTCGGCTAGTGCACTTGAGTGTGTAGCCTACCAATTAAACTAAGCAAAAACAAACTTTAAAAGTGCAAAAAAAACCCTCAGAAATACAGGCAGGAATGCAATAAAACAACTTTACAGAGCTTATTTAGTAAAAGAAACAGAAAAGTCTAAAAGCAGCTAAAACTCACAAACACTTCAGATGCAGTGCAACCTAGAGCACTTGAGTTGTAGCAATATTAAGGCTATTACAGTTATAATAAATGCTCTGAAATATACTGTATATTTCCAAAATGTTTGAGAAGCACAGTCAGAACAAAAGGAGGTTCAAGCAAAAGAGAAAAAAAAAAGTTTTGTTTTACTTTTTGAAGGGGAAAAAGGAGGAACAGAAGGCCTTATCAAATGTTCTCTCTGCATTAGGCAGAATGAGCTAATGACACTAGACTGGGAGGAGTGTCACAGTAGGGGCGGGCAACTGCAAAGCCACCAAGTATAAGAGCAAGACACCAACAGGGAGGGAGGGTGGGACAAAATAGCCTACAGACAGCAAGCACTAGAGACACAAATGAAAGTTTTTAAACAGATAAGGATTTGTAAAGATACAGAATAGACAAAGTGCTATATATATATTAAAATTTAAAAACAGTCTTCTTCTTCTTTCGGCTTTTTCCCGGTTAGGGGTCGCCACAGCAGATCACCATGTCCGCACATTGATTGGCAGTAGAGTTTTACGGTGTCGAGTTGCCAGCCCGGCACCCAACCTTCCACAGAAGGCACACTCACACGCACACCTAGGGCCAATTTAGAGTGTCCAATCCACCTGCAGCATGTCTTTGGGATGTGGGAGGAAACCGGAGCACCCGGAGGAAACCCACGCGACCACAGGGAGGACATGCAGACTCCGCACAGAAGGCACCCCAGCCAAGAATCGAACCGGAGAACCTCTTGCTGTGAGGCGGCAATGCTAACCACTGCACCACCGTGGCCGCCCTATTAAAATTTATAAACAGTAATCTGTAAAAATAATCAAAAAAAATCAAGATACTTATATTTTCAGCTCAGTTGCGGTCAACAACTTATCCAGTCTGCACTGTGTGTAAAGACAGAAACCCTATCAAAGTTAGGGCTTAAATACCAGAACAGCATTTTTTTTCTTACAAGAACACAAAAGAACCAGCCGCTACTAGCAAAAAAAGATAATTACACAGAATTTAATCATAGCCTCACCTCAGGTTTCGTGCCCACTGAGTGGCGCAGAGCTACAGTTATCCCAATCCACAAGGGGGGATCCACCTTGGATCCCGGAAACTACCGTCCCATCAGTCTGAGAAGCCTTATCTGCAAGGCCATGGAGCATATTATCATGGAACTTATAAACAAAGACATTGGCAACCTTCAAACACTGGACTCCACCCAGTTTGGGTTTGTGAAGGGCCGATCTTGTCTCCTGAACCTGATTGACTTCTTTGAATCAGTCTCCAGAGCCATGGACAAGGGTAAGGTGGTCCACACAGCCTATCTAGACCTTGCCAAGGCCTTTGATACCATCCCCCACTCTGGAATCATAGATAAACTTACTAAGTTGGGCATTAATCCCTATGTCACCCAATGGGTTGCTAAATGGCTTACTGATAGAACCCACACTGTAAAAGTAGCCGACTACAAATCCAGCTCCAGACAAGTGACAAGTGGAGTACCTCAGGGTTCAGTCCTGGGGCCGCTCTTGTTTGGCATCTACTTCTCTGAAGTACAGGTCAACACTAAGGGACTCTGGCTAACAAAGTTTGCAGATGACTGCAAACTGGGAGCCATTATTGAATCCCCAAATGATGTGGATACTCTACAAAAGGGCCTTACAGAAACAGATGCTTGGTGCCAGAGCCATGGGCTCAAGCTTAATGCCAAGAAATGTATTGTTATCCCCTTTGGGAAAAATAATGTATCCATGAATTACCATATAGGTGGCAGTACACTAAACACAGAAAGTGTGATAAGAGACTTAGGGACACAGGTGGACAGTGGTCTCACCTTCAATAACCACATCGCCACAATAGTCAGGAAATCCTTCTATGTGGCACACCTCATCACCAAGGGCTTTTCATCCAGAAAAAAGGAGGTAATTGTCCCACTGTACTCATCCCTCATTAGACCCATTATAGAATACAATGCCCCATTTGGTATGTACCTCTCAAGACATCTGCAACAACTGGAAAGGCCTCAGAAATACCTCACTAAAAGAACCACAGGCCTAAAGCAGATGCCCTACACTGACCGCCTTAAAAAACTCCAGCTATACTCTGTCGCATATCGTCTACTCAGAGGCGATCTCTGCTTAACATACAAGGCCATGTCAAACCCAGAGCTGTTGGACATGCTACACTTAAAGAAATCCCAATCCCTCAGAGCTACACGCTCCAGGGATCTAAACCTTGTCATCACAATAAACAAAACATGCTGAAGGGATAGGTTCCTGACCCAGAGACTCCCCAGACTCTGGAATAGATTGCCCATACATGTCAAGCAGAGTGCCTCTTTGGACCTCTTCAAGAGGAACCTTGACGATTGGATGGGAGAAAGGAAATTCACCCCAGGGATCACATCAGTCGCCCTGCTAGACAGGGGTCCAGGAAAGTAAATAATGTGGGAAGAAATAGCCAGGGAATTGTTATGGCTAGGCTTGTATAGGCCCTAGGGCTGATAGCCTAGTACCAACCTATGAACCTATGAACCTATGATCCTAAAGGTTGCAGTTAAAACAATAGCCTACAGACAGCAAGAACTAGAGACACAAATGAAAGTTTTTAAACAGATAAGGATTTGTAAAGATACAGAATAGACAAAGTGCTATATATATATATTAAAATTTAAAAACAGTAATCTGTAAAAATAATCAAAAAAAAATCAAGATACTTATATTTTCAGCTCAGTTGCAGTCAACAACTTATCCAGTCTGCACTGTGTGTAAAGACGGAAACCCTATCAAAGTTAGGGCTTAAATACCAGAACAGCTTTTTTTTTTTTTTACAAGAACACAAAAGAACTAGCCCCCACTAGCCAAAAGAAAGGATTCAGTTAAAACAATAGCCTACAGACAGCAAGCACTAGAGACATAAATGAAAGTTTTTAAACAGATAAGGATTTGTAAAGATACAGGATAGATAAAGTGTTCTATATATATATATTAAATTTTAAAAACAGTAATCTGTAAAAATAATCAAAAAAAATCAAGATACTTATATTTTCAGCTTAGTTGCGGTCAACAACTTATCCAGTCTGCACTCTGTGTAAAGACAGAAACCCTATCAAAGTTAGGGCTTAAATACCAGAACAGCTTTTTTTTTTTTTTTTTACAAGAACACAAAAGAACCAGCCCCCACTAGCCAAAAGATAATTACACAGAGGAAAGGCTTCAGTTAAAACAATAGCCTACAGACAGCAAGCACTAGAAACACAAATGAAAGTTTTTAAACAGATAAGGATTTGTAAAGATACAGAATAGACAAAGTGCTATATATATATATATTAAATTTTAAAAACAGTAATCTGTAAAAATAATCAAAAAAAAATCAAGATACTTATATTTTCAGCTCAGTTGCGGTCAACAACTTGTATAAAATTATTTAACAATATAAACATAATAATACCTGTAAAACATATAAAACAATATAATTACCTGTAACACATTGCATTTAAGTTACCTGGCACTTGCTCACTAAAGCAATTATATAAGTCAGCACTAAAATATTAAAAGCACTACACTCTCATAAACTCCCCTTGAGTATCTCGTTCCCCATTGGCCCTTTTTTCAATTATAAAGGAATTCCCAATACTATTCTAGCATGTCTCAGGAGCAAAGGGATTGTAGTCAGTTGTCAATCTCCTCTCTGGTCCAGCTGGTGAATCTGGGAATCTTGAGGCAATGTCACAACTGCCTCATGTACACAGGCAACCCTCTCCTCCTCTCAACAAATTCCAACACATATGAGAGATGCAACCATATAGCCATACTGTAAGCTAAGCTCTCTCAACTCAGTACTGGCGAAACCAGTCAGGAGGAGAAGGAAACCACACTCACTACAATTCCAGTCTCACATAGACCTACCACGACAGCAAACCAAACACATAAACACACAAAAACATACTCGAGGATCTAAATAAAAATCTGTCTAAGCAGCAGAGACCTCTAAAGCAGACACCCAAGCAACCGCTACCCCAAAACAAAACACGTACAACACATAGCTCACAAAGCCAGTGTGCTGAACAGTCACAGCCCTTAAGGCTAAACAACACACCTGATACACTTGTAATAGGTGACTCTATCATCAGGCACACTGACGTCCCGCTCACCAGGCTGAACAACGAGAAGGTCATGGTGAGCTGCCTGTCGGGCGTTTGGATCCGCCACATAACACAAGCACTCAGGTCACTCAAAGGCAAGTACAAATATGACTCAGTCATTGTCCATGCTGGTGTGAATGACCTGAGACGTACCTCCCTGGACTACATGAAAAGAGACATAGAGAAACTCTCTGAGCATGTAGCCCAGGTCGGTATGACCCTGACCTTGAGTAGCATCTTACCCTCACCAAGAATGATGCCACAATATGAAGACAAGATGATCAATTTCAACAATTGGCTTAAGTATTGGTATCATTCAAAGGGGATCCAATGCCTGTCAGCCTGGGATGACATGCTCGACAAGCCACGATGCTTCACTAGGGACGGCTTGCACCTTTCACCCCTGGGCTTTCGGATATTGGCAAAGGCTCTTGCTACCCCCATAGTGCCTTTTTTAGGCAAGGCTCAAAAGACAAACACACCTCCATAGGTATCACAAGGGATAAGAAACTAAGAGTAATGCTACTCAATGCCAGAAGTCTAAACCTCAAGATGCACACACTCAAAACTCTCCTTAGCATGGAGAACATCGATATCTGTGCAGTAACAGAAACCTGATTCAAGGCTCCTGAGAGCACCCCAGCACTACCAGGTTATACCTCATACCATGCTTTTCGGCCCCAAAACTTGGACCGTACCACAAAAGGAGGGGAAGTATCAATATTCATCAAAGATACCCACACCTCCAGGTTGGTGGCACAGCACGAAGCATCAGAGACTATCCATGTGCAACTAACAGTGGGTAAAACTGCCTTCCAGTTTATAGCCTGCTACAGACCACCCTCCCAAACCCAGGAACCCCACTCGGCCTTCTTGAGAACACTGGAAAATATGAAGATCTCTCCAAACACCATTATATTGGGCGACTTCAACTACCCAAACATAGACTGGGAGCATTACTTTAGCTCCAACACCCTAGCCCAAAGGTTCCTAAAATTTATAAACTCAAATGCTATGGAACAACTTGTTACCACTCCCACAAGAGGGAAAACATACTGGACCTGATCATCACCAACATGGGGACTCTATGCTCCAGACCAGAAGTGTATCCCTCAATGGTAAGATCAGACCATAAACTAATCTCACCGGATATTCACATCCCGACTCCAACCCCTGCCCTGAAAACCACAGTGAAAAACTTCTCTAAAGCAAATTTCACACTCCTCAAAACTGAGGTGGAATCCTTCAAAGCCCCCGGGCCTGTGGAAAATACGGCCCAGACCGCAGAATCCTTTATAAACGCATTCTATGAACACCTTCAGGAATGCATGGATCATGCAATCCCAAATAAAACCAAGACCCAATCCTCCAAAGGCAGACATCCTGTCTGGTGGAGCCCAGCCATAAACAAACTATACAATAGAAGGAGGAAGCTACTACATGATAGAACAAAATCCCAAAAAGGGAAGGCATCTCTGATCAGTATTAGCAAAAAACTACGGGCACTCATAAAATCGTCTAAGGCCAGCTTCGAGAGAAAAATTACACAGGACACTAAGGATAATCACAAGGCTTTCTTTAGTTATGTTAGGAACCTGGGTGGGAATTCCCAGATATGCCCATAATTAGTCCAAAATGACAAAAAATACACCAAACCCAAAGACATTGCCAACATCCTAGCTGACAGGTTCAGCGCAAACTCCCCCCCCCTTCCCAACCAAAAGGGCAAATATTTATCCCAGCAGAGTGCTGCCCCCCTGACATCTCAGATGCTCAGGTAAGAGCTGCCCTCTCCAAAGCAAAAAACACAACATCAATGGGACCAGATGGTGTCCCGGGCTGCGTCCTACATGAACTCCAAGAAGAGCTAAACCCAAACATAAAACTACTGTTCAATCTCAGCCTTACTACAGGATATGTATCTAAAGAGTGGTGTACAGCAACAGTGGCCCCTCTCCACAAAGGTGGTGCCTCAACGGATCCTGGAAACTATCTCCCCATAAGCATGAGTAGCTTGGTCTGCAAAGCTATGGAAAGGATTATCATGGACCTAATAAATAAAGATATTGGGGACCTACAGACACTGGATCCTACCCAATCTGGCTTTGTTAAGGGCAGATCCTGCCTCTTAAACCTGGTTGATTTCTTTGAAACAGCCACCAAGGCCATTGACGAGGGGAAGCTGGTCCACACAGCCTACCTGGACCTCACAAAAGCCTTTGATACAATACCCCACTCGGGCATTATAGATAAGCTCACCAGCTTAAATATAAACCCCTATGTCACTAGATGGGTTGCAAACTGGCTCAAGGACAGAACCCACATGGTTAGAATTGCTGGAGCCATGTCAGACTCCAAACCAGTTACAAATGGCATCCCACAGGCTCAGTCCTGGGACCTCTCTTGTTCGGTATATATTTCTCGGAGGTACAGGCCAACATGGAAGGACTGTGGCTGACTAAGTTCGCAGATGACTGCAAACTGGGTGCCATAATCGACTCTCCAGCCGACACAAGCATCCTCCAAAAGGGCCTCATAGAAACAGAAAACTGGTGCCAGAGCCATGGCCTCAAGCTAAACGCCAAAAAGTGTATAGTTATCCCCTTTGGCAAAAACAAAGTACCCACAAATTACCAGATAGATGGTAATCCATTAAGTACAGAAGAAGTAATTAGGGACCTGGGGACCCAAGTTGATAGCAATCTCTCATTTGACAACCACGTGGCCAAAGTGGTTAGAAAAACATTTTATATAGCCCACCTAATCATGAAGGGATTCACATCTAGATCAGGGGAGGTCATCGTGCCTCTTTACTCATCCCTCATCAGGCCCATAATTGAGTACAATGCCCCTTTTGGGATGTACCTTACCAGACACCTGCAGCAACTGGAAAGACCCCAAAAGTACCTCACCAAGAGGATCATAGGGCTCAAACAGATGCCATATGCTGCCCGGTTAAAGAAACTCCAGCTCTACTCAGTGGCATACTGCCTGCTCAGAGGCGATCTGTGCCTGACGTATAAAGCCATGTCCAACCCGGAATTAATGGACATGCTGCACCTCAGAAAATCCAAATCCCATTGAGCTACGCACTCGAGAGACTTGAACCTCAGCACTGAAATAAATAGGACATGCTGGAGGGACAGATTAATAACCCAGAGGCTCCCTTCACTCTGGAATAAAATCCCAGTCCAGGTTAGGCAGAGTTCCACATTGACTCTCTTCAAGAGGAATCTTGATGAGTGGATGGGAGATCGTAGGTTTACCCTGGGTATCACTTCTGTGTCACTGTTAGACAGAGGCACAGTATACTAACCTCGAAAAAGAGCATAGCAAAATTAATTTAAAATGGGTGGCGAAAGCCAAACACAGTCTGTCTAGGCTTATAAATGCCCTACGGCAGATAGCCTAGTATGAACCTATGAACCTATGAACCTATGAATAACATACTATAATTTAGCTGATCTCAATTTCAGCACAGGTTTCAAGCATAACATTTCATTTAAACCAGTAATATACCCTTCACTTAGCCTTGTACAGCCTTCTGGCACAGTCAAACACTACACACCTGTAAAGCAATGCACCCATGCATGTCAGTACTGACCCCCTGTGTCTGTGTGTGTGGAGTATGATTCTTTCAACCACATTCACACTCACTACAATGCCCTTTGGCCTACTGACACCTTCACATGCCCTTTGCCCATATGTCATCTGGATAACCTCTGTGGTGCATGTGATACCTGTGCATTACTGTATTGTGGCAAACTAGCTAGTTAGGAAGTCTATTCCTGACCCTGCCAACTGTGTCAATGTGTGTGAGTCCCTGAGAGAGTGTGACTGTGTTGATGTTGACACTTGTTCATGTGGACAGACACATGTACTATACCTACCTTATCACTCCTATATCACTGTTGCAGATGTCACTCGCCATCAGATATACATTTGGACAGCTCCCTAGCATATAAGCTATGTGGCACATGCAATAACTGCATAGACATGTGCTAGCAATACAAAGTTATTCAGGGGGTTGAAACCCTGTGCTGATAGGTGTGTGACACAAACATGCTTAGGTTTTACTCTCTCACCCCCTCCCTGACTTATTTTTTCTCTGTCTGTCTCCCTCACTCCCTATCTAGTGGATGTGGAGAAGTACACCTGCTTTGCTTAGGCAGCAGCTTGTGTTTTGTAAGTAATGCTCATGATCAGCTGATGGCCTCTACATGAATTGCAGTCCCCCTCTAGCTGATTGCATATGAAACAGCTGTGGTAACATTCCCATAGCCAATTGCATGGAAATGCACTCCAATATCTAGGAACATCATGTGGGTGTTGGGCCTTTTCATTCACTGTGAGCAGGACCTCAATTTGGTGTTTGGCAAACAGCATCACAGATGGTATTGGGATTTACCTCTAACAACATGCACTGTGGAAACAGGCCAACAGACAGAAGGGGTGTGTGCCAGACATGACTACAGAATGTAAGTGTTGCTCTTCTGCATTTGGAGTAATGTCAGTTTAACAGAGGCTGTGTGGATATGGCTGGTCTACACGATTTAATACCTATCATGACAGTGTTATGTGTTTGAGGAAACTCCCACCTGTAGGGTTATCTGCAGACTGGGCAGTGAGTGGAGCCTTATGTTTCTTGTGTTACTCACAGAACATGAAACACATGGTTGAAAATCCAACTCATGGATTTTTATTTACAGTAGTGCAAAAGATAGAGTTGAATCCTAGGGGTGGACCTTGGCACCTTAAGTTAGAAGAAACTGAGCTGCTGTGGCAGCTCAAAACTTATGCTCACGTCCTCCCAGGTTTAAATGAAATGTGCTCCATTAAATGTTTACTAAAGTTAAAAGCCCTTATGAGATGAAGTAAATGATTTTACAACAATAAAGATGTACAATTTAAGCTTATTTTTATTCATACATATAAATATTTTTTAAGATCCATTTTTTGTGAAAACATTTTTACTAAGATAACAAAGTTTTCCTTGATATTTAGCTGGTGTTATCTAAAGATGTATGTTTCAACATTTAGAAAGTTAATTTTAATATTTGGGTTAGATGTACGAAGTACATATTTTTTCTAGCTAACCTAGTATGTGTTTTTAATGTTTAGCCAAGTTTACAATTGAATATAAATATTTGTATCAAATTTTTTTTTAATTTCTCATTAAGAAGTTTTAATTGCATAGGACTGTTAAAGTGATTATCCAATTAATTATTCTATTAAGTAAAATATTGGTGGGGGTATATATTACTGAAGCATTTGCTATAGGTTTGTCTGAAGAAGTGCATGTATTTTAATGCATGAAAGCGCTTACAAACAGTAAAGTTTTTGGATTTATTCTTCGACTGGCGTCATTTGTTGGGTCCACTTTGGCGTTTTTTTCTTACTCACAGAACACATATCTTAGAACTGTAGAAGACACTTTGTAGTACAAGCCCTTCTTGAGATCCAACCTGTGCATAAACAGCACACAAATGTACCAGCCAACACCAATAAAAAGCGAACTTTTCAAAAAAAACTCGGCAAATAAAAACCTTAACGCCAAGTTTATTAATAACAAATAATAACCGCGTTTTCACTGGAGACACAGCTACAGCTTCTTCAGAGGTGATTTAAAAAACCCGCCAATACAAGCTTTTAAATGCATGTCAATGCGTGCTCCAAGCTTCGGGGAAATTTAAAGAAACACTCCAAGGTGAAAAACAGAAGCCTTCATAGTAACATCACACATTCATAAACATTATATAAAAAAAATTTTTAAACTAACACAATTGAGTAAAAATATATAAAATGAAAGAAATCGATAAATATGACACATTTATACCACATAATGTTTAAAAGATTTCTATATAATCAATGAATTAATTCAGTGTGTTTTATGCCAATTTTCATCCTAAAATTCATCAAGTATTAATTATTAAAAATAGATTTCTTAACCTCAAAAAAGGGAATCCTCCTAAGAAAAATAATGGTGTAACACCTATAAATGACAGTAGTCACTTTATAAGAACCTCAAACCATAATTCCTTATTTTACTTCTGTTTTTAAAAAAATTACCAAGACCCTGTAAGATGTACACTATGTTGCACTATGATAATTATATTTAGCCAAACCAATGATGTCAACGTAACTTAATAACATCAAAATTACTCATCATATTTATTGTAAATAAGAAATTGTTTTGTGTTACCGTTTGTAACTTCTCATTTTCAATATGCATGCAATATTACAGTGCTCATTCAAACCAGGGTAAGAGAAAGCATCAAGTAAGAGTTGCCATTCTAGTTCTCTGTTTTCCAACATTAATGTTACAGGTCCACCTGCGGGCATATGTAGTCCAGTATTTATGTGATATACCAATGTACATGGCTGTTAATATCCACATTGTGAGGCATGGTCCACATGTCTCGCATGAAGGGGATCTGTGTACACCTCTGGACTGACCACAGAGTGCAATACTGTCCACATATATTGGTCATATCTGTGTTGTAGTCCACAGGATCATTACTGTGCTAGCAGTGGTACTGTACTATGATGTCCTTAGGATGTCTGTCAGTAGCCAGTGGCATACAGGTCAAATGCAGATGTGACCTCCTGCACACAACATGTCTGTTAAGACAACCCCTGTTACAGTAGCAACAGTCTACATATACACCTGCAATACATACAAGACATCCCCTTGCAATAAGAGGTTGGGACTATTGGTGCTGAGGTAGGACTCCACTCCATGTTCTAGAGGTATGGTAAACATATATATATATATATATATATATATATATATATATATATATATATATTTATTTAATTTATATATATATATATATATATATATATATATATATATATATATATATATATATATATATATATATATATATATATATTTTGCGTCTTTCGGCTTTTCCCGGTTAGGGGTCGCCACAGCGGAACTCCTGTTTGCTAATGATTAGCAGAAGATTTTTACGTACTGGCTTGTAATGCACAACCTTCAACGAAGGAACGCCCATTCACACATGTCACTACACAGAAGACGTTCTAACTGAGAATCGAACGGGCAACGTCTAACTGTGAGGCAACAACACTACCGCAGCACCACCACCGCAGTATATGTGTGTATATCTATATATATATATATATATATATATATATATATATATATATATATATATATATATATATATATATATATATATATATATATATATATATATATATATATATATATATATATATATATATATATAGATATATACACATATACATATCTACATACATAAATGGATATATATATATATATATATATATATATATATATATATATATACACACACACACACACACACACACACATATATACAAACTCAAATATGTACATATATGTCTACACATATACAGATATATAGATATATATGCACATATAGTTATGGATATCTACATATATATATATATATATCGACATAAATAGGTACATCTGATTAGATATGTATGCACATATAGTTATAGATATCTACATATATATCAACATAAATAGGTATATCTGTACACATAAGATGTGATAGTTATAGATATCTACATATATATCAACATAAATAGGTATATCTGTACACATAAGATGTGAGGTTGACCTAATGGTTAAGGTGTTTGCCTTACAAACACAAGGTACAGGGTTTGAATCTCACAGGGGATAATTGGCTAGGCTTAAAAAAATGGCACAGAAGGGCAGTTAGCCTAGTATGAACCTCAAGCTATTGTGGCAGTCATGGCTTAGTGGTAGGTCATATAGACTAATGTTACCACGGTCCTGGGTTTGAGACTGGCAGTGGGAATTTATTTATGGGAGATCGTAGGTTTACCCCGGGAATCATCTCTGTGTCACTGCTGGACAGAGGCACAACAAACTAATGGGCACAGTATTTTTTCATATAAGGGGTGGCGTAAGCCACAAAAATTTGGGCTAGGCTTATAAATGCCTTAGGGCAGATAGCCTAGTATAAACCTATGAACCTATGAACCTATGAACATATCTATCTATACATATACATCTATACATATACATATATATATATATATATATATATATATATATATATATATATATATATATATATATTGTTTTCCTGTCTTTCTAAGCTAGTATAGTCCAGTTTCTGTCTTTCTAAGCTAGTATAGTCCAGTTTTCAGGTTAGTGCTGAATTCAGGGCTGTGTTACAAGTTTCTGTGTTTGCCCATACCTTACTTGGATAGAAGGAAATGTCTCTGTTCTCTGTGAAAGAGGGAGCTTTGAGCAGCCTATCTGTCCATGGAGGAGTGGTTTCATCCCAGAAATTAGTAGTTTATTGGCCATTTTGAGCTAATTTCTATCGCTTTGATTTCCCTGCTATGAAACCAGCATTTCCAAGGTTTTTGTGCTAGTATACAGCTCAGCAAGCTCCTGCCAGTTGCCCTGCAAAGTTCTACAGAAGCAGAGAGACAAAAGAGATACTTTGGAGTGATTAAGTATCATTGTTCTGCAGTTTCTTGCTGCCTTTAGCTAACTCCACCTAAAATGCTGATTTTTCTGGAGTTTATGTGATTTAAAAAGCTTGTTTCAGCTACATATTGTACTTATTTTACTGCCTGCACTTTAACAAAGTCATTTCTGTGTTTAAATTACCTGTTTAACTGTTGTAGGCTACACACTCAAGTGTAATAGCCATTTCTGTGCATTTAAAGTTTTTTTTTATTGTATCTGCTTTATTTTCTGAAAAAACAAACAAAAAATACATGTTTTTCCCACCTTTCTAAGCTAGTATAGTCCAGTTTTCAGGTTAGTGCTGAATTCAGGGCTGTGTTACAAGTTTCTGTGTTTGCCATACCTTAGTTGGATAGAAGGAAATTTCTCTGTTCACTGTGAGAGAGGGAGCTTTGAGCAGCCTATCTGTCCCTGGAGGAGTGGTTTCATCCCAGAAATTAGTAGTTTATTGGCTATTTTGGGCTACTTCCTATCTCTTTCATTTCCCTGCCATAAAACCTGCACTTGCAAGGTTTTGCACACCGGGCAGTGCTGGTTAGCTAGGGTATAACTATTCCTGACTCCACAAAGTCTACTCTTCAATTTTTCCCTTGGAACTAAACAAACTTTCAACTTAAGCACTCAAACCCTTCACTTTTCATCCCAGCACTTGCTCAAAACTCATAGCAAGCACTAATAAACCTTAGCACTAGACCCTCCTATACTGTAGAGGAGGGCAAGGCTCTCTATTTGACCTTACCAGCCAATCAGTAAAACAGTTCACTGTACCTATCCAGACAAGTCCAAAGGGCAGTTTCAGGTGTACTCTCCAGTCCAACTGGTGAATTTGGGCTTTTTAAAGCAATGTTACAATTGCCTCATATACACAGACAACCCTCTCGTCCTTCCACCAAACACTAATACATGCGAGAGATGCAATTATACAGCCAAACTGGAGGCTAAGCTCTCAACCCAAGACTGGACCAGGCAGTCAAGAGGAGAAGGGAATTACTTGCATCACACCACCAGTCTCACATAGACCTATGAAACCAGCACCGTCAAAAAACACACATAAATACACAAAAACATACTTGGAGGCTCTAAATAAAAATCTGCAAAAGCAACAGAGACCTCCAAAGCAGACATCCAAGCAACTTTCACCCTCCAACACAAACCATGAAACACATACTTCACAAAACCAGTGTGCCACACAATCACAGCCATTAAGGCAAAATAACATACCCAACACACTAGTAATAGGTGACTCTATAGTCAGGCACACTGATGTCCCACTCACTAGGCTTAACAAGAAGAAGGTTACTGTTAGCTGCCTGTCGGGTGCTAGGATCCGCCACATAACACAAGCACTCAGGTCACTCCAGAACAAGTATAAATATGGCTCTGTCATTGTCCATGTTGGTATGAATGACCTGAGCCATACCTCCCTGGACTACATGAAAAGAGACATGGAGGAGCTCTCTGATCATGTAGCCCAGACAGGTATGACCCTGACCCTGAGTAGCATCCTGCCCTCACCAAGAATGATACCAAGGTATAGAGAAAAAATTATCAGTTTCAACAATTGACTAAGCTCCTGGTGTCATTCAAAGAGGATCTAGTGTCTGTCAACCTAGGATGACATGCTCGACAAGCCATGCTGCTTTGTTAGAGACAGCTTGCACCTGTCACCCTTAGGCTTTCGAATACTGGCCAGAGCTCTTGCCACCCCCATAGTGCCTTTTTTAAGCAAAGCTCAAAAGACAAACCCACCGCCGTAAATAGCACAAGTAACAAAAAACTGAGGGTAATGCTACTCAATGCCAGAAGTCTAAACCTCAAAATGCACACACTCGAGGCACTCCTCAGTATGGAGAAAATCGATATATGTGCAGTAACAGAAACCTGGTTTAAGGATCCAGAGAGCACCCAAGCACTACCAGACTACAACTCATACCATACATTTCAGCCACAAAACCTTGACCAAAATACAAAAGGTGGGGGAATATCCATATTCATCAAGGATACCCACACCTTCAGGTTAGTGGCACAGCACGATGCTTCAGAGATCATCCACGTGCAACTAACAACAGGCAAAACTGCTATACAAATTATAGCTTGCTACAGATCACCCACCATGTCCCAGGACCCCCACTCCACATTCCTGGAAACACTGGGAAACATAAAGGTCCTGCCAAACACCCAGATATTGGGTGATGTCTATTACCCAAACATTAACTAGAACTACTCAAGTAAAAACTCCCTTGCCCAACATTTCCTAGAATTTATAAACTCAAATGTCCTAGATCAACTGGTCAACACCCCCACCAGAGGTGACAACATATTGGACCTGGTCATCACCAACATGGGCGACCGGTGTTCCACACTGGAGGTCAACCCCACACTGATTAGATCTGACCATAACATAATCACTCTGGATATCCACATTCCGCCACCACCCCCAGTCAAAGAAACCACCATGAAAAACTTGTCAAAAGCAAACTTCAAATTACTTAAGACAGAGGTGGGAAGTTTCAAAGCCCACATGCTAAAGGATAACGCTGGCCAAGCTGCAAAATCCTTTACTAATGCACTCTACGGGCACCTACAAGAATGCATGGATCGTGCTATCCCAAACTATACCAAGACTCACTCCTCCAAGAAAAGGAAACCAGTCTGGTGGACCCCTGCCATAAACAAGCTATACAATAGAAGGAAGAAACTAGTACAGAAAAGAGTAAAATCCCAAGAAGGGAAGACATCCCTGATCAGTATCAGCAAGAAACTATGTTTCCTCATAAAATCATCCAAAGCTAGCTTCAAAAGAAAAATTGCCATGGACTCCAAAGATAACCACACGGCATTCTTTAGCTATGTCTGGGACACTCAAGTATATAAGACATGTAAAGCACTGTTATCCATGTGAATCTGTTACATACAAGGGTAGTTACCCAGGTTATGTGCTGTCACACTACTTTTGACAGTGTTTTCCCAGGCAAGAGTAGAATGCTAAATGTAGTACTGACAACAAGCACACCTGCAGGTATAGCTGGACTGTGAGGCCTCACTGTTATGTTTTCGGTGTGTGTGCTGTGTCACAGTATAAACCCCCTACTGGATAATGATCTGATATGTGGAAAGTAACTGTAGACTTCTGTCTGTAGAGCACATGTCAGTGAGGGCTTCCAACATGTAGTAATGGCACATATATTGGTGTCAGACACATTCATCCTACTGCATAGCTACTTGCCAAGATGACGTATTTCAGTCTCTGTACAGCTGTGCACATGGCAGGTATCCAGCTTGGATATGTACAGGCAACCTATGCTTGACTGACAATGACATATCTGCCCAGCTGTGTTATAACTGGTACATATAGGAGACAACACCCTGTACACACCACATGCCACAGGTACCTCCACTACACTACCACAGTCAACAGAACATGCTTGAGTACAGGTGTCCATCACAGACACTAATTATGTGTTGTAATACACATTGCATACATGTCAACTGGATCACCTCAGAGGCCATTTGCAGAAGGCACCCAGAGGATTGGCTGATGCATATCACTCTCATCCTGAGGGTCACCACAGTTGTGTCTATTGATAGATTGCCTGCTGGCACATGACAGGTGGCATGATACCTCTGTACACATATCCCCTACACTACCCATCACTCCATGGACAATAGCCAGATACACACCTATGACCACCTGCAGCAATGCACCCCAGTACTAACACATGTGTACATGTGCATTACTGAGGATAGCAGTGTCTGTGTATTAGTACTCCTGTAGTTGGGAATACCATGAGGGCCCTCCCAACCACCGCAACACCCATTGCCATAGTAAGATGTAGCTGCTGCTGTATCAGACATTACATGTACCTTGTTATGCTCCTCTCCCTAATGGCTACATGAGCCTTGCAGTCCCAGAACAACAGTGTTGTACAAATGGGTCAATAGACATGGGATACCCATTGAGTTCTGGCAAGTGTATGTATGTGTGCATGTCTGTATATCTGTAGGGTACAGCATTTTGAGGCCACATACTCCTACTACAATGTGCTTTGCCATACAGTAGTATGGATAGTGTTGTTGCTGCCCATAGGTGAGGCATGACAATGCAACACCTTACTATGCCTGTGGCATGTGCATTAGATGCATATCCTTGTAGTACCACAGTTGGGATGTACAATGGGTTGCATCACATTTGTGGGCAATGTGTGATGGTGGGTAGGTCAGAATGTCATCATGGGTTCTAGTGAGTACAATATCCACTGTGGGATGTGAGTGCTGTGTACACTGTCATTACACCATGGTACACCTGGTATATGTCCCATGTACCACTATATGGTGACCCCTGTCACCATCAACCATACAGGTAACTGATACCACAATCCAGCCCAGTTATGCATGTGCTGTGTGCAGCCTACCTGTAACACACTGGACACACTGACAAATTAGTTAACACCGATAGGCCCAGGTCTCTTGGATGTGTGTCTGTCTGTTATGTGTCTGTTAATGTGTATATGATGGTATGTCACACTATGTATTGTCCATATACAACCATTACATCCACCATTACCATACTGTACATGTCTGGGGATGTTCTGCATGTAACATGTATCCTGGAATACACCTCACCCTAAATGCTGTGTGGTGTGTGCAATGAAAGCCACACTCTCCAGTACCACTACATACCTAGGTAGGGGTCTAGTCCCAGTGTTTCCAAGTAAGAGTGTGCATGTATGCGGATGGATCTACATCAGGTTGCTGATTATGCATGTCCTAGTGGGTCACCTGTCCATGTGGCACAAGCAATAACTGTTATACAAACCTGTGACATGTGTTCAACTGTACCCAGGATATGTCACAGACATGGTGTCACCACAGTGCCATACCCCTTGTGGAATATAACTGCAGACCATCCTCCTGCTGACACATGTAATCCTACAACACAAATGGATAACATTATGAAGACCAAAATCACTCAGTGTTACTAACAGCTATAATGCATCATGGCTGGACAGCTACACTACCTGACATGTATGCATTAAACATTACTCCTGACAACATGTTACACAGCAGTACATTGGAATACTGTAGTACAGTCACCGTGTGCATCAGAACCATATTAGCCTGTCCCTGCATCTACGTTATGGATGACAGGGATGTGGCACAGGTATTGTCATATGCACAGGGTGTGTTGTTGGTTTGCCAGAGACCAAGGGTGGGCCATACGTTTGACACCATGTGTGTGGGTGAGGGGTGTAATTAGTTGAAATGGGTGTGGTGATGTGGTGTGTGTAGGTATGGGGTTGCCCTAGGTGTGTTTGTATAGTGTGTGGGTATGCATGCACACAGTTCTGCCATGTGGCTACCCTATACAGGTGTTTCTTGGACAGCTGCAGACCATACCTGGCAAGATGTGCAGTTTACTGCCTCTGGCCATGGACACACGGACTGTACCTACCAGGAGTTCCATGGGCTTGTCAGGTACAGGCCTCAATGTGTTACTCTCCCCTGATGATGACAGATCTCTGCTGGAACCAGGTCCCTCCTGGGACTTGCCAGGGCCACGTGCACGTGGACTGCTGTGATGTGGTATGGACAGCCCCCCCTGCAGTGCTGCAGCTGGAGCTGCCACTACGGGAGCGCTTTGGTGTCCTAGCACATCCACGTCGACTGCCAGCTGTTGGTGTTGCTGGCCTACATCCATGCGACCGTCGCCGCACTCCCACCACATGTTCGAGTATAGACAAACCATGGTTGATGAGGCCCACCATCTCACCCAACCGTCTAGCCATGACCTCGATATAATCATGGATGGCACCAGAAAGTTCAAGGAAGTTGTTGGTTGCAGATGAGAGAGCAGCCCTCTGCAGCCTCAGGCCCTGTCTGGTGTACAGTTCCATATGTGCCTGCACCCCCCTGCCAATCTGAAACATGCACCTGGTGGTACCAGTTGTGGTGCTTCTGCCAGGGGCATGATGACCAGCGGCCCTACCACGAGCACCCCGGTACATCTGACTATGTGGTACCCTGCCAGACATCTGACTATGCCTCCTGTGACCAGACACAGTAGGCTTAGATACCACAGTCTCCTGTGCACTGCCACCAGCTGCCAACTGTCCCTCTGCTATGGCCACTGGTGATGGGGTATGTATATGCACTGTAACTGTGTGCGGGGTTGGGGTGGCTAAGAGGGGGATGTCAAACGATGGTGCAGTTTTGGCCTCTGAAAACCCCACCTGTGACTCAACAGTACTATCATCATCTTCGGTGTCTGTATGGAAACCAACATCAGATTGCATGCAGGAGGGACCCTGACCCACCTCGCCACCTGTGGGGGAAAACAAGAAACGTATTTTAAGACCTTTACAGCATTGCATAACAGTACAGACACACACACACACACACACACACACACACACACACACACACACACACACACAGACACACACACTCCAACTTAATACCTACCTGTCCCTCATTTGACAGACAGTCCCACGTTTTTTTACATAGGTTCCCCATCCTGCAGCACACTTGGTAACATACACTCATTAATACCACTCATTAACATATCATTCCTCTAAATGCCTAGACGAGTGATCACAACACAAGACCTGTTACTCCATTACCTCCTTGACTTGAGTGGAGTAGGTTTTACATGGTCTCACTGCTGTCATCCAGTGTTCACCCTGGGTATGTCCAGACATCATGAGCATGGTCCCTATTTGTTAGAGGCTACTACATTCACTCCATAATGTCACACAGTGGTACCTCATATGTAAATATTGCTCAGTACATGCCAGATCTGCTGCTCAATCAACTTATTATGTGTACAACAGTAATATAGGGATACACACTCTGGTGTTGTCTAGTAATTCTCCAATGCAGCTGTAGTGCTGCATACGTGGGTAGTTGTTCACCTTTCTCGTGATTGCAATATTAAGTGTTTATCTGGTGTCTACTTTCCCTCCCAATGCATGTTCCATGCTACATACTTTATTATACTATCAGCTGTCCTGTGATTACATATCAGACAAGTATTTCTGGTGTCTCATGTGTCATTCCATGTTCATGTGCTGCACGATCCCAAAGGGAAGTACTGCCGTATAAACAACCCCACAATCACACATGTGCATACATGGACACACACACAAACACACATATGCACACACACATCCTACATGCATCAACCCCACTCCACTCCACCAGATTGCACTTACAGACTAAATAAACCCCACCCACACATGGACACACACACCTACATGTGAGGTTGCACAAATATGGTACACACAGTCCTCCCATTACCCATCTGTCAACATGCATAACATATTGTACTCAACAGTATACAGTGCAGCTATAATCAATCCATGCTAGCAACAGTATACTTGTGTGTGATACATGGTCTGTGCTAGTAGGTGATGCCCCTTCCCCTGGAAAACACTGCACTCGTGTACACGGTATTGCTGCACACCTGTTCTGCACCCTGCCATGTACTGTGTACAAAACCTCACAGTTGTACAAACCATTGCTGCATGTGCATTACTGTGTCAGTTATGTCTGCTCTAATGCTCACAGCCCCTATGTGTTTGAGCAACACATACCTGGGATGATATGTAGACAGATGTCATTTGTGAATGCCTGATGTCTGGTTTACAGATCTCAACATCAGCGGTGCATGTATGACCAATATGGTACTATTACACTAACAACTGTCAGACCTTACAGTGGCTATGGGAAGTGTACACACTCTTACTCATATGACAGTCTCTTCCTTGATCTGCCATGGGACCACATCACCACATATATTATCAGTACATGAGCCTGATACGTGACTTATGTCCTGTACATTCACATGCAGTGTCTAAGCAATGTGTTAGGTGTGCATATGCTGACTGTAATGCATTCACTCCGTGGATGCATATGTGTGCACGCCCTTATCATGATGGTTTGTTGCACCTATTGTTATGTGTATGACAGCAGTCACTATTCCTGGCAGGGATATCCTAGCATGGGCCATCTGCATTTGCCAGTATATGGTCAGTCTGCCCTACACATGTCTCTCAACTCTACGTGATTGCAACGTCTACTCATGTGCACATCCCTTGGAGTTCACACACTGCCGTCACTATTGCTGTGGAGTTAGGGTTATGTCTGCCACAGTTCCTGAACCTGAGTGTGTGCAGATAACAGACATTCATAGCATCCTTAGGATCCCTGCTGCAGTGCACTAGTGTGCCATGATGACACACCCTCCCAACCTTCAGCCTTTTTGCAGATGCTTGACAGCTATGGCCTACACGTGTGTCAGTTTACAGTGTCCCAAACACTGAACACCACATGTAACAGCCTAGTCCCAGCTAATAATGCGGACCACAGTATTATGTTATACCATAGGTAGATCTGTAACAGTTGCGATTGTAATATTGGTATATACACTGTTGTAGCACTGTATAAGGGTGATGTTTCACACATGTCCCTATTGTAGGCCATGTGTCCCACCATTATGTTCATCCCTGTGGATACATTTCACAATGACAGGATGTTAGTTATCTTGCAGGTGTCTGACATACCCTTCAGATACCCCATCATGGTCACCACTGTGATGCAGTGCATTTAACAGCAACAATACGTGAACATGTATGGCATGCATTATGGGTAGGTGTGCTAGATGTGTGCATGGAATATACCATAGCCATTACATGCCCAGTGGATTGGCAAGCATGAACATAAACCATACTCACCAGCTACAGGCTGCTGCATTGGTGGTATACCAGAAGGACCTACATAAGAGTGTGAGAGATGTGATGTCAGTGGCCACAGTTGTGGCATTGCTACAGGGTGGGTGCAGCATTACAGTACATCAACAGTACAAGTCCATAATGATACCACTTATGCATATCTGTTTATTACTAAAACACAGCAACAAACTATGTATATGTATATATATATATACATATATATATATATATATATATATATATATATATATATATATATATATATATATATATATATATATATATATATATGTGTGTATAAAAAACATCTCACATATGCATGATCTACCTGTACAGATGCAGATGCATATGCAATAGTTGTCTACTAATGTGTCCTGTGGCCTTACCTGCATGCTCCTCAGCCGATGTGTGGATAGCACCCACCTCCACAATGGTCTCTGCCAGTTATTGGGTGTATGGGTGGGCAGGTGCCACGAGACTGTCAAGGAGCTCCTCAGCACGTCCCAGGGGGGATGGATGGCATGACCCCCTCCCTGTTGTGATGTGATCCCCCCAGACTGCAGGAGCACACTGATGGGCATTCTGAAGCAGGTCAGTACAATGATGCCGGACCTGCTCATAACTGTGGTTATGCAGGCCAACATCATTGACCCTGTGGACTAGATTGTTCCACAGGGCGGTCCATTCCTGCTGGTCATGGGTGGTCCTGCAGAACAGAACCAGATAATGCTGTATAAGGTGGTTCAAAATGACCTCATTTTCCACTGCTGAATACCCTGGTAAACGTGCCTGAAAGACATAAATATGGAAACAGGTTTGAGAACTCATACAGCAAGGTCACCATCGTTTTAATACACATCTCTGTCACCCCCCCCACCATATCAGCGATAACAAGCTGTTCACACAACTCAATAGGTATGACTACAGTTTACCTACCATTGGGACATATATTGTATTGTACCACACTTTGTGCTATGTGTTTGTAGCCATGTTCCCTGTGTGAATACTATCATTGCTGTCATGTTACGGAATATTTCACCTGCATGCCATTGTCAGGGCCACTATGGTTCCATATATACATATGGTATGCTTGCTATGTGATTGCTGCACATCTGTCATTCTGTGTTATTGGGGATATCTATGCATGCTGTTGGACATGTTCCAGGATTGTGTGGACTACTACTACCCACATATGTTCTATAACAGTGACTCAATAGCATGTTTAGGGAATAGTTGCCAGCAGAACAACCTCTCCCACCTCATCTGGCCATGTTACCAGGCCACATCACATGTGGGACCCACATTGGGGCCTCCTCATCTACTAGTTCAACACTACCTTCAGGTGCAACCACCTCAGGGGAAGCTGTTTCCCCCCTGGGGGCACACACAGACATGATTCTGTTACCCGAGGTCAGGTCCAGGGTCTGTTCCATAGGGGGCTTCACAGAAACTTGTGGGATGTGCTACAGCACCTTAAGGCACCCAGTACACAATCACAGGGTTCACATGTTCCTCCTGCTCAGCCTCCAGGCCAGGCACCTTCAGGGCTGTGGAACTGCTGTTGTGACTAGCAATTGGTGGGGGCCTTGTTCCCATTGTTTCCATACGGGGGCTCATGGGACTACCACATTGCAGACCACACACACCATCCAGGGTGTTTACCCACCACATGTGTCATTTACCAGCCTTGTAGTCTGTCCTCTATATCTACCAACCTGAACCACCTCCACAAATATACCTGCTATCCTTCCCCATATTCCCATTCCCTACTTCACAGACAAGGGCAATGTGGTCCCAACAAGGGGTTCATATGCAACATACTCATCCACGTTGCACATACTTACAGATGTATATATCTGTGTGTATTGCTATGTGTGATGTTCCTTCACACATAGCATGCAGCACTGTGGTGGTAATATAGGCAACATGTATTTACATACATATGTGTGTATGTGTTTGTATATATGTAGACATACGCACACACACACACTCACACACACACACACACACACACACACACACACACACACATATATATATATATATATATATATATATATATATATATATATATATATATGTGTGTGTGTCTACATATGGGTATCTGTATATCTGTAGACAAACATGTATGTGTGTATATATATATATATATATATATATATATATATATATATATATATATATACACACACACACACACACACACACACACACACACACACACACACACACACACATATACATACCTATATATATATGAGGTACATTCAGACATCAGGTCCAGAATCTCTAATTCTCCTTCCTGCACAGCTGCACTGTTCTGCCTTGCTACAACACAGACAGGTGACACATATGGACACAGCCTAACATTAGGGGGGTATATATAGGGCCAGATTGTGGGTAAGCCTATTACACACCTATGGCATTTCAGCATGCTGCAATGCATGTTTACCTGAGTGTCCTGCAAGTGGTGGGGTCTGGAATTCATGTGTCCATCATTATGGCATTACTTTCACCACCAGCTATTGGCCACAGTAATATACATCCTTTCCATTACACAACACACATTATGTTGGCTTACATCTTGTCAGTCAGTGCTGCCCTGCACAGTTGACGGGTATGTCCCACTACCCACAGGGGCAGATTATATTGTGCATAGGAGTTATTCAGCTGAACATCATTTCAACAACAACACCTGATGGCACATATATATTATTCTACATCATCTACCCAGTATTATGGACCAAATAGTCAATTATATCCATATATACTTCACATATCTGTTGTGGGAATGAGGTCTGCAGTGGATGGTTTCCTTGTAGGAGTTTTTTTTTCTCCTTGGCTATGGCCTTAGCCTGCTTTCTTTGTTTCTATCGGTCATTACAACAGCATGCAGGTACATTGATGGCAGCATGCTACCAATGTGGCAGTATTTCAACATTACACATACATAGAAAAAAATTTAAATAATTATCAAACAATAGGACATATGTCCCAACAGTAGAGTTTAGTCAGCACATACAAATTGAGTTGTGTATTTATTTTATTGTTGCAGATATGGTGGGAGGGGAGAGAAAGATGTCAATAAACAACTAGTATATTCCTGTAGTTCACATTACTTTTCTAGTCAGTGCTGTGATCTGTACCTTACAGGTATTAGTACACTACCCTATTACCTTAGTTTGGACAATGGTATGGCTGTCGACAACTATATACATGAACTGGTTTTACATGCAGTTTACACCTGTTACCTGGTATACCTGTGGAGATATTGGCTGTTAACACTACCTAACTGTTTCTACACATACTCCCAGATTCCAGGATGATGTTATGTACATACCTTTCCATCACTTTTTGCACACATTCTGGGCATGTCTTCTCCACATGCAGGTGAACAGGGACATATTTCGACTATTGCCCTCTTAAACCTTTAGTGACTTGTACAATGACAGGTTTGTTTAATTTGACATTTTCCAAATATGTACAAGTCTGATAGTCAGTTATTTGACATACCATGCTGCCTGCATGTCAGAAATTAATACACTGATATGGCAGGGAGCAGGGTAACAGCCAGCAGATATGGGCCAAATAACTGGACATTCTGGACATTTCTGTACACTTATGGGGTATGATTCTGCCTACAGCTTACTAACACTCCCAGGATTCGAACCATGGCTATGTCTGCTAAAAATGAAACACAGTCCATCACAGTTGAGTGTGCTGTATAGGTATTGCTGTGTATCTCGTCTGATTTCTGTCTATAATTCTCCTGTGGTTTTACATTCTGACCTTGTAATTACAACACTCTTATATAGGATTTCCTAGACAGTTGTACTATGTAGTACAGTGTGGGTGATAGTGATGAGTAATACCTTATTATTCTGAGCAACTGCAACACTAACAATGCCATACAATACCAGAGTAAACAGTACCAGTACAGGATATCAATCTTTTATTTATAGGCACAATGTTTGTATCTGACAGACCTGTGGGAGCAATGTTTGTTAGCACTACCTACATGTTGCCACACAAATTAACAGTTTCCAAATTAGTATTATGCACATACGTCTCATTCTGTTACTGTACACACTCTGATCACAGCTTGACAACATGGGGATGGAGATGGGACATACTTGGCTACTTACTCTCATAACATTTTGGGGTGTTGCTAGAGTGACAGGTTTGTTGCTATAGATGTCTGACAATCAGTTATATGTCTTGTTTGCTGCCTAAACATCTGGGATCATCCCACTGATTTACCAGGGGGACAGGGTGACAGGCAGCAGCTATGGGCCAATTTACTGGACATTCTGGACATTTCTGTACACTTGTGGGGTATGATTCTGCATATAGCCTACTACCACTCCCAGGACTGTAACCATGGCTGTGTGTGCAAAAATACAACAGTTCACGTCATAGTTGAGTGTGCTGTTTGGATTTTGTTGTCTGCCTTTTCAGTTTTTTCTAAGTCTCTCTCAGTTGTACTATTTGACTTCTTGAGATTACAACAACCATATACAGACATTCCTACACAATTTATTTATGTAGCACAGTGTGGATAACAGTGCTTACTACAACAGTACTATTAAGTGATTGCAACTCTACATTACCATACGATAGCAGAGTGAACACATGCAGTCCATCAGTTAGATCTTAATTGTCAGACTATTATGCTTTTATTTACATACAACCTATATGAGACTCTTCCTGCCCTATTCTCTGGTATATGCAGTACATGCCTTAAACAATACAGGTTTTATACAGGCAATTAATTTACTACTACTTTTAGATTTATTTCCTATGACAGTACACGCATGAGTATTACTAACCTGCCTTGCGTTGCAACCACTGCAGTCTACAGCCATGGGCTTCCTGGTTCACAGCCTGCTCAGCTGCCACTGTGAAAGACATAAGAGGAATATTTAGCCATACCTATCCATAATATACATGAGCTGACAATTATTAAACAGGTAGTGGACTGATACTTACACATGGCTGTGACAACACCTGTCCCCCTAGCCTCTTGGAGCCACTGATCCAAGAGATCCCCCTTTCTCCAGTTCAGGTTGGCATAGTGATGCCTGACCTGCTCACCAGTTTGGGGTATGCTAGTGGCACCTGTGAGGTCACGGGCGAGACGGTCCCAGGCTTCCACTTTTTAATGAGAACCCTGGTACTGGCCCTGCAGCAGTCTCTGTTCATGGTCTTTCACAAGGAGTCCTGCCATGACTCTGGACTCCTGGATACCCCAGCGCTGCACCCGAAAGTGCACACCATCCCCCATTCCAAACATAGTGCTTACAAGGGGAAGAGACAACCGGTTATGAGATGTATTCCCACCTGCTGGGTTTAAATAGGGCCTGTTTCCCACACTTTGCCATGATTGGATGGTTTTGAAAATGCTAAGCTGTGGGCAAACCTGCTTACCTAAGATTGGCATCGCTTAAAGGAGCATACCAATGGGCAGACTGAGTTAGTTGGCCTACATATTGCTTACACCTACTAAGCTGGGCTGTGCAATGCTTATCGTTGCTTAATATTTAATTTGCATTATATTTGCATTGTGGCATTGATTTATTATTCATTACATGTTATATATGTGTTTGGTATCCATGATTCATGTGTACGTACACTGTATGGGGTCCTTGTGTTTATTAGGGGATTTCAATACTTTATTACAATGACACCTCACATCTGGGCTTAATGCAGTACTCCAGTTCACATATTTATGTCCTGTAGTAGGTTATACAATATAAAACTGTATATAGAGTCCTTTCACATGTTCAGTTTGTATTTCCTGTAGTTAGGATCTGTTCGGTGACACCTCAATATTATGTACTGCTGTTATGGCTTACTGGTTAACTACTGTGACTATAATGTATAGGGTTCTGGGTTCAAGACCTGCAAAGGCTGTTTATTTTGTTGCTGGCCAGAACAGCAGCTGTTGGATACAGAGTGATTAAGGCACCTTTAAGCAATTGTAAGTGGGTATGCGCGGATTGGCGTGACGGTAAGAAATGCTAACCTCAGGTTAAATATGCTTACAGATTGTTAGCTTCAATATTGCTTAACCTGTGTGCACATTGCTTACCCCCGCACAAACTGGCTTAAACCTGCTTACTGCTGCTTAAATATGCCTACTCTTGCTTACTACTGCATACTCCTGCTTACCCCTGCACTAATTTAAACAGTAATGTCTAATAGTTCTTGGGAAGGTGGTAGATTTGGAAACTATGGATTTATCATTCATTACACATTTTACCTTCCATTTGTATCCCTGATTCCTGTGTACATATACTGTATGGGGCACTTGTGATTATCTATGGACTTTACAACATTATGGCAATGACAACTCACATTTGCATTTAATGCAGTACTCCACTTAACAAATATATGTTATGTTGTAGGTTATGCAACAAAATCAATTGATCATAAAGTAATTTGACATGGAAAATGGATTGTACTGAAGTGGGACTTGAACTGGGAATGACTGCTTATAAGGCAAATCCTCTGCCCACTACACTATTGCTGTACTGCTTTGTTTGCATATATCTTGCTTTTTATCCTCTTGTGCCATTTAAGCTGCATCAACCGTCACTAAGCAATGGGCAAACCCGCATGCCTATGGTTAAATTTAATCTGTTTTATAAAAAAAAAAAACTTTTTTCATATTTAATGTTTTATCTATTGTTCTTGTAAACTTGGGGGGATGTTGCTGGGGGTATTCAAACACTGATGAGCGGTCTCGCTCATTCGTATTCATACACTGCTGTTGTTCAGTCAAGAGGAGAGTATATTCTGAGAGCTCTGCTCTCAGGCACACCCCCTGCACTCATACATGCTCCATGCCTGTTTAGGAGCTCAGGCAGCATGCCTTCATTAATATGCATGACGCACTGCCGTCCTGCTCCTAAACGGCCACTTCTGTGCAGGAGTAAGGTAGTCCTGCATGGAAGGATAGTAAATACAGGGGATTATGTAAAACCCACCCAGGTGAGGGGTTATGCCCCCCCACACACCCCTAACTAAATATGCCAACTCCAGGATTGCAGTTCAGTGGGGAAAAGGACAAATTTCCCAGTGTTGTCCAACCATTTATTTTTCCTGAAAAAATGTCGGTAATATGTGGTGTTGGTGTTTTACAAGTTCAGTGATATCGTCTCATATATTTCGGATTCAGGTAAGTGGATATTCACTCTTTTGAAGTATACCCATATATAAATATATATATATATATATATATATATATATATATATATATATATATATATATATATATATATATATATGTATATATATTGATAGATATATAGATAGATATGTTTAGGATGATTATGAATATTTTGTGCAGCAGATGAGCTAATCCTCATGTCTTGTATGAAGGGATCCCCACTACAATCATACTGACATATTGTGGGAATACCAAAGGAAATCTCAACTTGCTTGAAATGTAGAGGAGGACATGGTAAAGTGACTTGCCTTACAGACAGTTATGGTATCCACACTTCATTTTTATTTTTATTCATTTATTTATGTTTGCTTACCAGGGTAGTGCGTCAATCTCACTTTACAATTTGCAGGCACAGCCTGGGTGAACAGGATCACATAAGAAATTAACAAAACATATTTACAGATACAAAGGTATGTTAAAACACACAGACACACACACACACACACACACACACACACACACACACACACACACACACACACACACACACACACACATATATATATATATATATATATATATATATATATATATATATATATATATATATATATATATATATATTTACAGATTGTCACAGACTCTATGCCAGTGCTGACAGTACTTCACAGAGTTGGCCAGGGTCATGTCATAAAACTTTCTGCATTCCTCACCATTCCTAAAGACCACATGCCATTTGCACAGCATGCAATAAGATAATCTTTTGTAGTCAGTGTTGCCATTGCAACATGACGGTGCTGTTATGGTCTCTGCAGTAGATCACTGTTTGTGTGTAGGGTATTTCATTAATGAATGTGTCTTTGCATACTCTTATTTTTAGCTATATTTTTAATCATTTAAACTGTAATACACATGGAGTTTTTTTCAGATATATTAAGTTAAAGAAATCTCACAGATACATGCACATATGGAATGAGAAAGTTATTTTCATTTTTATAGACATGCAGGTCTACCCACATAAATAGTTTCTGCTTCTCTATTATCTCCTACATGAGTCAGTTTTGCAAACCATGGACCTTAGGTAGTGTACTGATTTGCATATATGCACTTTGCCTAGAATCCTCCAGAAAGAACAGTTAATAAAGAATGCAGTCCTGTTCATATGATGAACATTAAGCAGCATTTATTTTATCTTTCATTTTTCTATTTCTCTACAGTATTAAAATAACAAGATTACACACAAACACAGTACAGTGAGTTATCAAGGTGTGTGTGTGTGTGTGTGTGTGTGTGTGTGTGTGTGTGTGTGTGTGTGTGTGTGTGTGTGTGTGAAAGCTGCAGCATTTTAAGAAATATATACATTACATTTCTACATACTTTTTCCACATACCAAAAATAGGAAGTGATACTGCTGTAGTCAAATGCACTCTGTATATACATACATATATATATTTTGCTAAATAAACCTTTGCACTGCAGAGCAGAGCACACAGTCTGCTATGCTGTAGTCTCTCAGCATAACAAGCCTATTCTGCTAAAAACGAACATCACCACACATTACTAGAATGCATAGTCTGCTGTGATGTGGGCCTTAGCTTGCATGAGCACTGTGTTTCCTTTAGTTCTGCTGTTTCCGTGACATGATTTCTTTAGCATTGAAATAAACTGAATGCTGAACCACTGCCATTAGTGCTATGCATAATTCTGTGCAGCATGCTGGGCACAGGATGACAGATGCAAAATCCATTTCTAAACTGTGTCTCTGTTGTAATTGCAGCCAAACAACATCTGCTGTATATTTATCCCATACAAATCCAGCATATAGTGCACATAGATGTGTGTGTGTGTGTGTGTGTGTGTGTGTGTGTGTGTGTGTGTGTGTGTGTGTGTGTGTGTGACACACACACACACACACACACACACACACACACACACACACACACACACACACACACACACACATATATCTTTAGTTAGGTGTCATAAGGGTGTTTGTGTTTTAATTTTTTGATTTTTCATTTCTTTTTAAGTAACTGTTGTAGCCATGCAACAACACAATAACAAGATTACACACAAACACAAACACACACACACACACACACACACACACACACACACACACACACACACACACACACACACACACACACACAGTTTGGCATGTGTGTGTCACTGCACATCGATCAATAACTAGAGCATAGATCCATTACATTTCTCAAGTCTCAATTTCTGAGACAAATTCCATTAATAATCCCTCAACCAACTTCATTTGTGCAGACTAGACTTTTTTCACTACACAGATTTCATGTAAATGAAAAAGTTGTATCTGGTGCTATTATGTCTTTGGCTTGAAAGTCAAGTAGAGGGAATTCATTGCATGACAATATTAATCATTTTACTTTTTTCTGACTAATAAAAGAACTCATTGGTATGCACCCAATGGAGCACTTAGCTTTTATTCTCTTGAAACAATTTTTCTTATTCAAACTCAAATGAATCCCTATGCTATTTTGCATGTCAGAAATAAGTAAACGGTTTTGAGCTTCAACTTAACATGAAATAAATTTATTTAATTTAGTGCAATGCTATTACTATATACTCCTCGTTTATTACCTTTTGTTCGATGCTACTTAGATTTCTTAAACCATTCATATTTCCTTTTCTTGCTGGGCATATAGTAAGATTCAGTTCATTCATTTTAAGATGATTTCAACTATAGTAGTGGGAAATTAGGGCTTCCCTCTTTATAGTCAGTTCAGCATGCATATTCATGATTCAGAAACACATTTAATGTACAGTAATAAAATGTATAGAAACGCCTCACAGCAAGAGGTTCTCCGGTTCGATCCTCGGCTGGGGTGCCTTCTGTGCAGAGTCTGCATGTCATCCCTGTGATCACGTGGGTTTCCTCCCGGTGCTCCGGTTTCCTCCCATATCCCAAAGACATGCTGTAGGTGGATTGGACACTCTAAATTGGCCCTAGGTGTGAATGTGTGCATGTGTGTGCCTTCTGTGGAAGGTTGGGTGTCGGGCTGGCAACTCGACACTGTAAAACTCCACTGCTAATCATGAGCGGACAGGTGATCTGCTGTGGTGACCCCTAACTAGGAAAAGCCGAAAGAAGAAAAAGAAGAAGAAAATGTATAGAAACCCTCAATCAGGAATTAGGCACTTGCATGGTTTAGAATGTATCCTAAAAAGATATTCAGTAGAGATGTCTGTAGTGAAAGATGTTATGAAAAGGAGAATAATATATGGCATATCGTTCATATCTAAACTGGATGGGAGGTCAGAAATGATAAGAATAGAGGTGCAGTTAAACAGACAGGCCTCTAAAAATTTAGAAATTCTAGCATTCTATATTTACTTGGACAGGGTGCTGATTATAGATATGTATTCTCAATAACTTGAATTCTGCATGATGTTCTTCCAAAAAATAAGCAAGGTTTATTAATCATTTTGACAACACAGACTTTTCTGTGAACATGTAAGGGCTGAGTGATAAAATGTGGGATTTGCAGACATTTTTCAAGGTACCTCATTAAACCCACATATGCCTTCTGCATTCACATACTATGCAGACACTATACACCTTGAAAAGTTAAGAGTTTCCTAACACTTTTCTGATTACTAAATTTTCAGCAGTCTCACAACTGTTCTTAGGTAGTATTAAGGTGGTCTATGTGGACCCCAGCATTAGAAAGGGCTAGAATAAAAGCTAGACAATCCTTCATATGGTGCAGAACGTTGTGTAGCTGAGTATATTTTATAGTTGTCTGTATGGCTTACATTTCTACTGCTCATCAATGATAAACTTATCAGACTGCAAACTGGGTGCCATAATCGACTCTCCAGCCAACACAAGCATCCTCCAAAAGGGCCTCATAGAAACAGACAACTGGTGCCAGAGCCATGGCCTCAAGCTAAATGCCAAAAAGTGTATAGTCATCCCCTTTGGCATAAACAAAGTGCCCACAAATTACCACACAGGTGGTAATCCATTAAGTACAGAAGAAGTAATTAGGGACCTGGGGACCCAAGTTGATAGTAATCTCTCATTTGACAACCACGTGGCTAAAGTGGTTAGAAAAACATTTTATATAGCCCACCTAATCATGAAGGGATTCACATCTAGATCAGGGGAGGTCACCGTGCCTCTTTACTCATCCCTCATCAGGCCCATAATTGAGTACAATGCCCCTTTTGGGGTGTACCTTACCAGACACCTGCAGCAACTGGAAAGACCCCAAAAGTACCTCACCAAGTGGGTCAAAGGGCTCAAACAGTTGCCATGTGCTGCCTGGTTAAAGAAACTCCAGCTGTACTCAGTGGCATACCACCTGCTCAGAGGCGAGCTGTGCCTGACGTATAAAGCCATGCCCAACCCAGAATTAATGGACATGCTGCACCTCAGAAAATCCAAATCCCATCGAGCTACGCGCTCGAGAGACTTGAACCTCAGCACTGAAATAAATAGGACATGCTGGAGGGACAAATTCATAACCCAGAGGCTCCCTTCACTCTGGAATAAAATCCCAGTCCAGGTTAGGCAGAGTCCCTCATTGACTCTCTTCAAGAGGAATTTTGATGAGTGGATGGGAGATCGTAGGTTTACCCTGGGTATCACTTCTGTGTCACTGTTAGACAGAGGCACAGTATACTAACCTTGAAAAAGGGCATAGCAAAATTAATTTAAAATGGGTGGCAAAAGCCAAACACACTCTGGCTAGGCTTATAAATGCCCTAGGGCAGATAGCCTAGTATGAACCTATGAACCTAATCACAGACTCAAACTGTTTGGAAAATATCATGCTGTTTTTTTTTTTTTTTCCACTGGTGACACTTTGGGCATCTGCCACCCTGTCCTTTCTGTTATAAGTTCCATCTGATGTGAAAGCTTCTAATAAGTATACATTGAATTACATTTGGCTGCTCAATCTTTTTTGCATAAATATAGGCTTGTTCAGCTGTATTTAGCTGTACTATTGGTCTTGGAGAATGCTGTGTATTTTAATTGGTCAATCCACCTCTGTGATCTAAACATAACTAAATACAAACCGTAACAACCCATTTTCTTCACTGCCAAGCTGCCTAAAGTTGCTACAGTCTGCATTCATGCATAAATGCCAACTGCTCACATTCACTGAGGGTAGCCAGGAGGTGGGCACCTTTTGATACCTAGTTTATTGTCAGTAATTTACCTATATGACACGAGTAAACTCCACACAATCATATTTAATAACACAACATGCTAGGGTATGTCTCCTTACTGATATTTCAACTGTAATAGTCAGATAATCCTCACTAAACGTTTGTGTGCTGCAGCTGAATTTGGATGTAAAATGATATCACAGCAAGCAGTGTAGTATTAATAAGACTACCTACACCATTATCCTTCACTGACTTCAGTGCATTATTTACAGGAGTGGTGGTATATGCAGTCAGAATTTAATGAAGTAACCATTGAACCTAATACTAGTCTAGCTGCATTATTGCAAGACTGGTGTAAGACAGCTAATGCAGCTTTAAGTTTGACACATTTGTATTACTGATTGCTAATTTATGTTAATCCTTCTTGTATATGTTGTTCTACTTTTGTGCAATGGTTTGCAAAGCCCAAGTCAACAATGGACTAAACTAGTTAACAAATAGGTTCATAGGTAGGTACTAGGCTATCGGCCCAAGGGCCTATGTATGCCTAGCCAACAAGGTTCCCTAGCTTATGCCACCCAAGAAAGTTATTTTCCTGTGCCACTATCAAGCAGAGACACAGAAGTGATCCCCAGGGTGTATTTCCTATTTCCCATCCACTCATCAAAATTTTTTTTTAAGAGTGCTAATGAAGAACTTTGCTTGACATAGATGGGTAGCCTGTTCCAGAGTATGGAAAGTCTCTGGGACATGAATCTATCCCTCCAGCATGTCCTGTTTATTGTGGAGACAAGGTTTTGGTCCCTAGAGCATGTAGCTTGGAGGGATTGGGATTTCTTTAGGTGTAGCATGCCCAACAGCTCTGGGCTTGACATAGCTTTATATGTTAGGCAGAGATCACCTTGGAGTAGGAGATATGCTATGGAGTAAAGCTGGAGTTTTATGAGGCGGTCAGGGCATTTGTTTGAGGCCAGTAATCCTCTTTGTGAGGTACATCTGTGACCTTTCCAGCTGCTGCAGATGTCTTGTGAGGTACATTCCAAAAGGGGTGTTGTACTCTATAATGGGTCTAATGAGTGTCGAGTAGAGGGGAACAATGACCTCTTTTTTTCCTGGATAGGAACCCTTTTATGATGAGGTGTGCCACATAGAAGGACTTCCTGACTACTGTGGCAATGTGACTATCAAAGGAGAGACTACTGTCCACCTGGGTTGCAAGGTCTCTTATCATGCATTCAGTATTAAGTAGATTGCTGCCTATGTGGTAGTTCATGGGTACAGAGTTTTTACCAAAGGGGATGACACTGCCCATTTTAGCATTGAGCTTGAGGACATGGCTCTGACACCAGGCATCTGTCTCAGTGAGGCTCTTCTGTAGGATGTCCACATCATTTGGGGACATGAATATGGCTCCTAGTTTGCAGTCATCTGCGAACTTCATTAGCCAGAGGCCTTCTGTGTTAGCCTGTACTTCAGAGAAGTAGATACCAAACAGGAGATATCCCAGGATTGAACCCTGTGGTACTCCACTTGTCACTGCTTTGAGGTCAGATTTGGAGTCTGCAACTTTTACAGTGTGGGTTCTTTCAGTGAGCCAGTTGGCACCCCATCTTGTGACATAGGGATTTATACCTAGTTTAGTGAGTTTAGCTATAATTCCAGAATGGGGGATGGTGTCGAAAGCCTTGGTAAGGTCAAGATAGGCTGTGTGAACCACCTTACCCTTATCTATGGCTTTGGTGACTGCTTCAAAGAAGTTTATCAAGTTCAGGAGGTATGATCTGCCTTTCACAAACCCGAAATGGGTGGGATCCAGAGTTTGGAGGTTACCAATGTCTTTGTTAACGAGTTCCATGATGATACGTTCCATGACTTTGCAGACCAGGCTCGTCAGGCTAATAGGTTGATAGTTCCCAGGATCAGTGGTGGCTCCCCCTTTGTGGAATGGGATAACTGTTGCTGTGCGCCATTCAGTGGGCACAAAGCCTGATGTGAGGCTATTATTAAACATGGCGCTTAAGTGGGGAGCCAGCTCGTTCTGAAGTTTGTATAAAATGCAGCCTGGGATGTTGTCCGGTCGCATGGATGATGTGTTTTTGGCTTTAGAGAGTGCAGCTTTTACCTGCATAGTGATTACAGGGACTCTGCATTC
Organism: Protopterus annectens; assembly: GCF_019279795.1. Taxonomy (NCBI): domain Eukaryota; kingdom Metazoa; phylum Chordata; order Ceratodontiformes; family Protopteridae; genus Protopterus; species Protopterus annectens. Next base: position 221,497,414 of record NC_056736.1, on the reverse strand, counting down.
TTCCTGTATAGATATGCGCCCTTTAGGGGATGGGGTGGCGGGTAAAGTTAGCACTGAACCTATCTGCCAGGATGTTGGCAATATTAGTTGGTTCTGTAATTTTCGTGCCTTTGTGCTGTAGCTCAGAGCATATCTGGGTGTTGCCATCAAGATTCTTGACATAGCTATAGAATGCTTTGTGATTGCCCTTGGAATTAGTGGCAATTTTGTTTTTGTAGCTAGCTTTGGAGGATCTTATAAGGGATCTCATTTTCTTACTGAGGCTGACCAGGGAGCTCCTCCACTCATGGGATTTTGCTCTCTTTTACAACAGTTTCTTCCTTCTGTTGTACAGTTTGTTTATGGCAGGGGACCACCAGATTGACTTCCTTTTCTTGGAGGATAGTGTCTTGGTTCTGTTTGGGATAACACGATCCATGCACTCATGTAAGTGCTTATAGAGTGCATTTGTGTAGGATTCAGCAGTTGTAACTGTATTGTCCATCTGCATGGGTGTCATGAAATTCACCACTTCTGTCTTAAGAAGCATGAAGTTGGCTATGGAGAAAATTTTTATTGTGTTTTCCTTAATGGTGGGTGGTGGCGGGATGTGGATATCAAGGGTGATTAGCTTATGGTTGGATCGGACCAACGAGGAGTTGACTTCAGGTGTTGGACACAGGTCACTCATGTTGGTAATGACTAGGTCTAGGATATTGTTGCCCCTGGTGGAGGTGTGGATAAGTTGATCTAGGGCATTGGAGTTTATGAATTCCAGAAAGCGTTGAGCTAAGGAACTGGTACACAAGTAGTTTTAAACCAATAGAAGATGGTAAAGTCAATGAAAAAGTACAAGACAAAAACTCACAAGAAACTCACTCGATATGATATGAGTGGAAAGTAATGAGTAAGCAAGAGTAAATTCAATATGAGATATATAACAGAAAATTGTTGAAAATAAACTGTTTGAAAATAAACTGTATGATTATTATATATTATTTATTTTTTCACACTATTTATCAGTTTGATATATACTTCATATCATTTTCTGTTGGAATTACTGCATTTGGAACTCTGTTTTGCTGCACTCATACCCTCACACAAGTAGTTTTCCCAGTTAGTTGTGGGGTAGTTTATGTCGCCCTTTATTAGGGTGTTTGGTTGAACCCTAATATTTTCCAGTACATTCAGAAAAGAGGAGTGGGAATCCTGGGGCATGGTGGAGGATCTGTAGCAAGCTACAGTTTGGATTGCAGTTTTGCCCAGAGTTAGTTGCACTTGGATAACCTCGGATGCATTATGCTGAGCAACTAGCCTGGAGGTGTGGATGTCCTTAATGAATATGGACACACCTCCGCCTTTGGTGTTTCGGTCCAGGTTACATGGCCAAAAAGTGTGGTATGAGTTATAGCCTGGTAGTGCATGGGTGCACTCTGGAGCCTTGAACCAGGTCTCAGTCACTGCACAGATATTGATGTTCTCCATTTTATGGAGTGCCTCGAGTGAGTGCATTTTGAGATTTAGACTTCTTGCATTGAGTAGCATTACCCTCAATTTTTGCTTGCCTGTTCCTGTTATGGTGGTGAATTTGTTATTTGAACCCTTCCTCGAAAAGGCACTATAGGGGCAGCAAGAGCCTTAGCCAGTATCTGGAATCCCAGGGGTGACGGGTGCAGGCCATCTGTGGCAAAACATCGTGGTCTGTCGACCATGTCATCCCAAGCAGACAGATACTGGATCCCCTTAGAATAACACCAGAAGCTTGGGCAATTGTTGAAGTCAATCATTTTGTCCTTGTACTGCGGTATCATTCTGGGAGATGGCAGAATGCTACTCAGGGCTACGGTCATACCTGCCTGGGCTACAAGATCGGAGAGCTCTTCCATGTCTCTTTTCATGTAGTCCAGGGAGGTATATCTCAGGTCATTCACACCAGCATGGACAATGACATATTTGTACTTGTTGTGGAGTGACCTGAGTGCGTGGGTTATGTGGCAGATCCTGGTACACGACAGGCAGCTGACAGTAACCTTCTCCTTGTTTAGCCTGGTGAGTGGGACATCAGTGTGCCTGACTATAGAGTCATCTATGACTAGTGTGTTGGGTACATTGTTTTGCCTTATTGACTGTGATTGAGTGGCACACTGAGTCTGTGGGCTTATGTGTCATTTGGGTTGTGTTGGGGGATGGAGGTTGCTTGCATTTCTGCTTTGGAGGTCTCTGTTGCTTAGGCAGACTATTATTGAGAGCCTCCGTGAATGTTTTTGTGTTACTATGTGTGGATTTTGGTGGTGTAGATTTAATGAGACTATGTGATGAGTGTGGTGTAGGGCAAATGTTTACCTTCTCCTCATGACTGTCAAGTTCAGTCCTAGCTGGACAGAGCTTTACCTCCAGTTTGGCTAGATAAGTGCATCTCTCACAGGTTGTAGTGTTGGGTGGTAGGAGGAGAGGGTTGTCTGTGTACTTGAGGCAATTTCCACATTGCCTCAAGATGCCCAGATTCATTAGATAGACAGGAGAGAACACTGGCAGCTGACCCTTGGACATGCCTGAATTAAAAAAGCTATTTTCCTCTAGATAACTGAGAAAAGTAAGTACAAAAACTGTTTTCCTCTAGGTAACGAGGAAGAGGTGCTATAGTAATTAGTAGCTTATTTAGTTCTTACAAGTTCTGAACAAGTGCTGAGCATGAATAAGCAAATTTAAGTGCTAAAACTAAGAATCTGTATCTGCACTAGACGAGTTACAGGACAGAAACAAGTGCAAATGCAGGCTTTCAAATCAGAAAGTTGAGAGAGGTGGAAGATTGCCCAAATGGCCAATAACTACAATTTCTGGGGCCAGAACCACTCCTTACGTGGTAGACAGGTTTCCTAGTGCTTACCACTCCCATTGATAAGCTAGAAGGCTTCCCTCCAACACAGAAAGGCTTGGGGGGGCTCAGAAGCTTACTTACAGTTCTGGATACAGCAAATCTGTATCTGGTACACTAGTTACAGCAAAGGTAGGAAACAGGCTTACAATTTTTTTTTTTTTTTTTTTACAGAAAAGTAGCAAAAACAGTAGTAAAAACAAATCACATGCAGTGCAAGCTAGCACACTTGAGTATGTAGCAATATTAGACCAAACAATGCTTAAAAAATCAATTAAATTAAAAAGGATTAAAAGCAAGCGCAGAAAGAGTTTATTAGGTAGAATGTGGTAAAGAGATGGGACTGGGGGAGTGTCCCAGATCAAATCTACATTGGGGCGGGCAACTGCAAAAGCCACCAAATTTAAACTACAAACCAAAAATAGGGAGGGGGTGGGACAAAACAGTTTCAACAGAGAGCTAAGCAACAATTAACAGTACAAACTTTAAAACCAGAAAAATATACTCAGCTATGTATATTTGCAGATCAGTCTCTCAGAACAGTGAGACAACAGTTTCAACAGAGATCTAAGCAACAATTAACAAACTCTATATAGATAGACTTTAACAATGTCTGTTTATATTTGAAGAATAATGTTACATTGATTTATGACAATTTGTTTGCATCTGTGTCTTTGAATGGTAAAACTGGCTGTACACTTATTGTGTATCTGCACCAAGCATGTTCATTTCAAATTTATAATTACTCTGCTCAGGTTTCTTGTATGGTTTACTGGAGTGGTATTACCTAAGAGCCAATAAAATCCTGTCTGCTCATTCGAATTGACCAATGTGAACTGCTCTGCTCAAGTTTCTTGTATGGTTTACTGGAGTGGTATTAGCTAAGATTCAATAAAGTCCTGTCTGCTCACTCTAATTGACCAATGTGAGTTTGTGAATTACTTGTTGGTGAGACAATTTGATTCTAAGAGAAATGTGTATGCAATGTGGAAAACCTCATTATTGATTTATTATCATCTATTGAACAATAGCGCTGAGAAACCTGTGACCATGGCAATGCAAGCAGCCCACACATGTGCGCAGTGCACACACACACAAACACACACACACACACACACACACACACACACACACACACACACACACACACACACACACACACACACACACACACACTCACACACATCCATACATACTACTCCATGCATAACTTGACCTAGACAAACCACCCAGAGAGACACATAGTCAAACATATTCACATTCATGCAGCATCATTCAAGCCCACAAAGAGACGTACACAAATGTACATTAACTAATATATCCCCATCTGAACATATTCTGTGAACTTACATGCACCATGAGTGCTCAGAAAGGAGTGAATGGGTGGCCACTGTGAATTTACACTGGTCATTTTTGCCTCCTTAAGTAAATGTTTACTCAACTGAATGATTCTCTGAATCACTCCATTGAGCAAGATTGAAGCCAAAGACATTTCTAGGGAAGAGCTCATGGTTAATTAATATCAGCCACTTGCACAGAATAATGCATCAGCATGAGTTTTCATTTGAAAATCTGCTCTCCATGTTGATTTCCACATTAGAAACAAACCTCAGCTATAGAGCAGTCTCTGAATTCAAAAGGCTTAGGGAGATGCAAGAACATTCTGCACTAAGGTTTTTGTATTTCAGTAAACCTTTCTGAATTTTGGGCATTTTCTTTAATAAAATAATACTCTAGCAAAATAATTCCTTTACTTTGGCTATATGAATTGCACGCTTTAGTTAATCTGCCATAATATGTGCTGCTCATGGTTTTGATCAACATATAGTTAAACAGCAGTTAGTGCAGGAAGTTAAGGCTCTGATCTGGTAACAAGCTTCTTCCTGTTATCAAGTGTACAGGGTTTCACACTTTCCACCTCCATTTACTTGTTATGCAACTCTGACCAAGTACCTTGGCTGCCATGTGCTCCTGTGTTGCCCCTGAAAAAGGACATTTGTAGGCAGTCATCTTCATTGGTTAACAAATCTGAACATAATAATAATAATAATAATAATAATAATAATAATAATAATAATAATAATAATAATAATCATCATCATAATGTAGAATACTTGCTGTAGATTTTCTTTTTATACCTTTCATTTAGCTATTTTTAGCTCACTCACAGTTGCTTGGTTCAATAAAATTCACTGTAGCCTTTTAACCTCCCTGGACATACTCTAAATAGGATCATGCATCTGACCATGTTGAGTGCTTGTCACAGTGAGTATTCCTTCATAAGTCTTTCTATAGTCAAGCTGAGTTTTAATCTCTTTCTGTCACTCCTTCTCTCTCTTTCTCTCTCTCTCTCTCTCTCTCTTTCACCCCCCCCATCTCTTTCTCTGTCTTGTCTCTCTTCCACAAAGCAAACTCTATTTCTCGCCCACTTCTGCTCTGACTGATAACACTGCACGAACATCCTTTCAATGTACTGGTGTAACTTCCTGATATGACTGATGTGTTAGGGAAAGCACCCTATCACCCTATTTATATCCAAACTTTGCTATTTAAAAATTCTTCTGTTTTATAATATTTTATGTCACATTGCACTTTTTTATAGTTTGTGAGAGAGTTGCTTAAATTGTATCCATCCACAGTTTTTCCTATTTGGCAATGTCTCATTCTATTAAAATTTGTAACCATTATTGTTTAACACTGTTGTGCCACTGCCCAGAGTTCCTGAGATGTTTCTTCTTCTGTTACAAAATCATTACAAAGTAACTTTTCAATATGCAATATTCATGGTATTATCCCCTTATTGATAGACTTCTCCAGTGTTGATATATTGTAATGATGATTCCTTTCTTGTAATTTTGATTTTTTTTGTTTTTCTGAGTTTTTTCTCTTTAAATGGTCATGATAAAAGTTCACTTATGAATATCCTGTTGTGATCTATTCAGTATTAACTGTGAAACCGTATGAATAAAAAATCTGCATTAATAAATCAGACATCATGGTTCTCTCCCATCAATGAGTAGATTTCTTTCTGCAGATAAGATGCAGCAGCTACCTCTTTTGGGTTTGTATATGTATCTTGCAGATTAATTAGAAATCATGGGTCTTTCCCAGAAAAGAGTAGGTTATTTTTTTCAGCGGAAGGGCAGCAGCTCCCTCATTTTCAGTATTTTAGGAATCCTAATGTGTTCACATTTGAAGGTAAAGAGGATTATGAGACTGACTAGCAGATGAATACAACAATGATAGTATCCAGGCACAGTACTGGACTGCAGGGATGAAGGAAGACATGATTTGCTCATGCTCCTAAAATGTGGATGGTGAGAAGGAGGCTGAGATTACAAACGCAAACAGCAGGAATATGTTTCTTTTATGGTAGCTGCATTCTTTTTCCATGACAGAGATAGAACTGTGGTAGTCCAGGTGAATTTCACAGTGTAGCCATTACTCTTCTGTGGTGACCAGAGTCAGACTGGAAGGTGGACATACAGTGCCTCCCGTAGGAGATTTACTCTGAGTGATCTCAGTTTGGAGGATATTACTGGGAGAAGTGGGCATGCTATGTTTTGATTCCTGCTCAGCCAATATTTAAGTGGGCTATCTCAGTGGAGAGTGACGTAAGCTATTCATTGTCTATGAAAGCAGAATTGGTAAGGCTTACCAAGTACAAAATGTCAATAAGTGTGGGAATCACATTTTTGTGAGAATGTTGCATAGATTATTTCAGGGTCTAGACGAAGTGGTGTTTGTCATTAAAACCTCCTTTGCACTTACTGTATATCTAAATATAAGACACTGGGTCATTTAGTTTGATATTTTATTTGACTGCAAGCCAAATCCTGAAATTCTTTTACTTTGTAAGGTGTATAGGAGAATATCAAAGCATACAGATGGTGTGACTGTAAAAGGCCTGAGACATAATATGTTAATGTAATCTGATACCAGGTCCCCTGTCTAAGAAAGCAATAGTTGTAGCAGTTGTTTGAGATATATAGTATATCAAGAATGCCTTGTATTTCAGGTACATAGCAGTATATTTTATAATAACGTAGTTTAGTATTTTAGCAAGGTGCTGTAACAATGTAACTAAGTCACTTAGTCTAATTTCCTAAAAACTAACACATAAAGGGGTGAAACTGTTATAGTTTTCTTCACACTAGTCATGTAAAATCCACATACAGTAGAAATGTCCTTTGCTTAACGTCAGATATTTAATTTAATATGATGTTTGCTTTCTTGACTCTTACTTATGATATTGTTTGGCTTTTTATGACAAGAGTTTGTGTTGAAAAGTGAAATGACATTCTTTAATAATGTGTTTAATAGTATTTTGTAAAAAACAGAATCGAAATTCCTTCTTTATCTACAATGTTTCTAATATATTTGTGAGATTTGTTTGATTCATGAGCCCTTCTATTTCTGCACGTTTTCTAATATTTGGGAGTTATCTTTGAAAATGACCAAAAACTGATTAATTTGTCATCTCTTTCTGCTTGAGCTCACCATCCTTTTAACTAATATATATGGTAGGCTATCTCAAGTAGTCATGCCTTGAGATGTGAGCTTCTTGTAGACAAATGCATGTAAGTTAAAAAAAAAATAGCCTGGTTGTTTTTTTATAGGGCTATTAATCCAATTGATAATTTGGTACTATATACTAAATATAGAAATTATATAAATGCAAATGTGTAAACATAATCAAATCTGCCTGAAGGTAATTAACCTACTTAATTAGAATAATGTATATTCCAAAGATATTAACTCTAATGATCGTTGTTGAGTTCAGAGTGCTAGCTAAACTGAATTATTCATCATAATCAAGTTAGATTTTACCTTTTTTGGTAGGAATTATATGCATACTGTTTATACTAACATCTAATAAACATGCACACAAATGAAACAAAACATACTTACTAAATTGTTATTTGGTGGTACAAATTTAAGGAGCTGTGGCTCACAATGCTTCTGCAATCTAATTCTCCAAGCATCTTTGTTTCTGTGGTGAAGTACATGTTCTTCCTATAGCTCCTGCTATTTAATCTGGGAACAAATATTTATTATTTAAAGACTGCATTCAAAATCAATACCACTAATTTTATAAAAAGCACTATATCAAGCCACTCATGAGTTATTTGATTTACTCAGACTATAAGACACTAATTGAGATTCAAAAAGACTGTGTACACAGTCACAGCCAGCCCACCTCTGTTTACTGAGCTGTTCAATACGGCCTAATGCTCATTCATCATTAAGCATAGTAAGGGAAATCAGTACAAGGAGGTGAGTTTATTAAATGTCCTGCTTGAGACTGCAGCAGGCCCTGTAGCAGCAGCACACAGCCGTAAAGTGAGGCTGCAAGTAGATATGAATACAGGTTGTGCTCATTCATTCTGCACACCCCTGAATGAGGATCTGCAGAATGCAGGGTAGCAGAAAGAAGGAGATGTGATGTAAGCCATAAAGCATCCTGATTCAGGAGTGTTTATCTATTTTTAGTCCACATTAAAGAGTGGAAATGAGAAAATAGAAATGCAATGAAAAGAAAGAAAGAAAGAAGCAAGCAGAGGGTAGAAGATTACATGAAAACATAATGAATTATCAGGATGTGTATAGGGAAGGTGGGTTGTTTTTTTTCATTTTGTAAGTCATGTGCCCATTCTTTCTATATGAAAAGAAAATAAGTTGTAGAAGGTAGTAGGGGAAGTTAGAGGAAGGTAAGATGGATAGGTTAGGTAGCAGGGGCATACAAACAAATGTAGAAGACAGGCAAAACTAGCAGCGGAGGTGATAGCACAATGAGGGAGGGGACCATGATGGAGAAGAAGACATCAGACAAACAAAGGAAGGCAATGGTGATGGGGAGGACTGGACATCAAACAGAGGTGAGAACAGATGCAATAGGGAGGTTATCACAGGAACAGGGATAGGGCTGGATGTACAGCTGCTGTCCCTGCCAGCCAAGACACAGTGGGAGTTTATTCACCAGCCTGGGCTCCCTCACACTGAGCCTTGCAGGGCTTGGCATGGATGCATCTTAATGAGTGACAACAGGAGTCTTTCCTGGTGTCCACTTCGGGTGTCTAATTTTCTGTCAATAAGCTCCCCTACTGTGACTGTTAGCTGCTGAAGGGAGTCAATGTGGTTAGCTTCACTGGCACCTCTGCTAGTGTGCAAAGGGGCACTGTCATCCAATGCTTGATACTGGTGCTTTAGGAGATATGGAGATGACAGTGGCAGCCTGGTGCCCAAATATGGTGAATGTATCTTGAGGTGGTGAGGTTGTCACCTGTGGGGGGGATGCAACAGGACTTGGAGTGTAGCTACAGGTCTAGATGCTGCTGCATATAATTATACATTAAATGGAGGCAATCAATTGTATGTAATAGACACAATAGCAAGAGAGATGGTGAGGGAGGGAGATATAAAGATGCAATGAAAAAAAATCAGCTCCCATATACCTAGACAGATAGATAGATAGATAGATAGATAGATAGATAGATAGATAGATAGACAGACAGATAGATAATCTATCTTTACTCTGACAACATTAATGGCAGTATACTTAAAGGAACAGCAACTACTCTTCTTGGCAATGATGGCCTATTATATAGCTAATGGAGGGGAAAATTAACCCATTGCCATTTTGCCATGTAAATCAGAAGCCAGTGCTTTGGCTTTTGGAACTACTTGCACAATTACACTGAAGCCTGAAGTCAAACTCACACTGATGACATGTGTGAGACAAGTGCAGCTCAGATGCATATTCCCTTATCAATGTTATAGGTACTATACTTGAAAAATTCAACAAATACCCACCTCATGTTAGCAATTATAGTGTGATACTCAACTGGGAAGGGGCAACCAAACTCACAGCCATCATTACATGCAGTCTATAAGGCCAAAGAGTCAAATGTGATAAACTACATGGACAACCAAGGAAGGTCTGCAGTCAGACACACAGTAATGATGTGTAACACAAGTGTACAGATGCAAAGAAAAAAAGGAGTTCCGACATATGTCACCATTGTATTGTTGTAGGTAGTTACACGAAAAAAAAAAGATCTGTAATTACTAATGATGACACAAATACGCAAACTGGGGGAGAATTGGACCCACACATGTCAACACACATAATCCTTAAGGTAAAACCAAGAAGTGTTGAACTTCTAGTGCAATTAGACAGAAGGCTGCAGTGAATATACAGTAATGTCATCAGACCAAGTGCACCAAAAGCGTAGTGTGAGAGAAACTGACAGATAAAATGACAGCATGCAGACCATGTATATTTGTCACCATGTAATGCTGTAGGCACTGTACAGAAAAGTACAAACAATGAGCTTAAGTTACCAATAATGTTATAACAGACTACCAAGGATGTAAATCAAGCCAACAGATGTCATCACAGTCTTCAAGAAAGTTCTTACCATGTCACCATACTTGCACAGCTCTGAAAAACATGTAAGCATACACACACACACACACACACACACACACACACACACACACACACACACACACACACACACACACACACACACACACTGATAGTATCAAAGAGTCATACTACTACATATGAACTATAGCATCAAGCAGTCATAGGTTCAAAGGACAATACTAGACTATTGGCCCAGAGGCCATTATAAGCCTGGCCAAGAATTTCACCCATGTTCCCACAATGTCAGCACCTATTTTTCCTGTCCTCCAGGGACACAGGTGGGATCCCAAGGGTATATTTTCTGTTTCCCATCCAGTTGTACAGGTTCTTCTTAAAGAGGGCTAGTGAGGTGCTCTACTTGACATGGAGAGGGAGTCTATTCCACAGATAGGGGAGTTGTTGGGACACAAATGTACCCCACCAACAAGTTCTATTAATGTCACAGACTAGGTTGAGGCCTTGCTTGTGGGTTGCATGAGTAGAGTCTGACTTATGGATATGCAGCAACTCCATCAAGGCTAAGTCTGAGATGGCCTTGTATGCCAGACACAGGTCACGTCTGAGCAGTCTATATGAGACTGAGTAGATGATCAGGGCTTTTAGCCTATCTGTATAGGATAAGTGTTTGAGACCCTGGATTTTCCTGGTCAGGAACCTCTGTGGTCTCTCCAACTGCTGCATGTGCTTGGCAATGTACATGCCGAAGGTGGTATTGCACTTGATAATGGGTCTGATAAGACAGGAGTACAGGGATATTATGACCTCCTTGTTCCTGGATGAAATACCCTTACTTATGAGGTGGGCCATATAGAAAGCTTTCCGTACAATGTAGGCAATGTGGTGGTCAAAGTTTAGATTGCTATTAACCTGGGTTCCCAGGTCCCTCATGACTGCTACATATTAACTATGGAACTTGTCACAAAGTATCAGCACTGTAGAAATCCTATACTGTGTCAAACCACAGCAAACCAAACAGATTCTGAGCATTTAACATAGTACTGTATGAAATAGGTGCCAGTTACTACAATCCATCATCCTGCTGTGCAGCTGCATATCTTCTGCAATATCTTCAGGGACTATGGAGATACAAACAGTAGTGTGTAAGATATATTGATGGCACACACATGTCCTTGGGTGCACCATTAGCCATGAACAGGTGGGATCCTCATTTGCATAAAGAGTCATGGGGTAGATCAAAATATGTATTCTGTATACTGTTTTGCAATGTTTGGACATTGCATTTTAAAGTATGAAACATAGCAGCCCTCTATTTATATGGTTTTAATAAATCATGCATTACAGCGACTTCATATATATTTGTTGATATGTTGAATTACAGATATCCCCTTGAGCAATGGCGTGAATTGCATGTGATCAGTGCTGCTCAAAAGTGCCTAAGCACTTGTTTGTCACAATGTGCAAAAGGAAAGCTTCAGGAAGAGTAGTAAGGTTATGCCTCATTTGCTTAATCACTGCATCCAGACTCCCACATTTTTGTGATATACATGTGAGAGAAGGCACTGAGAACCATCAGACTACAGAAAAATTCCTAACTCAGAAAAGTCAAAACCTGCAATGGATGAATCTCAGAGTAATTGCTAAGAGAGAGTAACTATCATCCTCAACAAAGTAGGTGCTACTTGTTTCATGTTTGCTTTGTCAGGTATGGCTGCTATTAACTGTTGTTGTAATTAATTAGATAATGAAATAGCTTATACAGTACTTTTAAGGTTTACTGAACAGGTGTGTGAGAGTGGTACTACAAGGGAAAAGGTGATTATGCTGAAGGATTTTTAAGCCTAATGGAAAAAAAAAAACACCACATAGCACATGTGAGCACATTCAGGCAGGCATTGTACAATCACTCTGGATAAAATTATTTGTCAGTTCTAGAGCATAGACATAAACCACATGTGCAATACTCTTTTTAACAATGAAAGGAAATAGTCATGTCATGTTGGGGAGTTGCAGGGTAGTGTGTCAGACATTTTTTCAGCATTGTGTTGTGCCTGACATTAGATAAACTGTCTAGAGAGACAAATATGACTGCCAGACACACTAACAACATGATAAATGGGCAACAGGGAAAGCTGTGATGTAGGAATGTTCTAGATGAATTGTGACTTTATATTAATACCAGAGTTTTCTATACCTATAGAACAATGCTTAAAGAAAGCTGAGTAAGCAAAAATAAATAAATAAATAAACACTGCCAGTTCTCCTAAAGCGTTCTAAAAGGAGTACACTGAAAATACAGTTCTCCTATAAAGAGAATGAGATACTTTTCCAGACCCTCCTTCTCCATGCACAATGACTCTTTGGGGAAGACACTGTTGTGGAGGTCTACAAGGAATGTCCATGAAAAGATCCTTTGGTGGACATTAATGATGTTAGTGACTAGGAGCATTGTTATGCAATAGTTTGCTGTAGATCCACTGATAGCTCTCATGTTGCTCAGAAATAAGCTGTCCACCTGGCATTGTAAGGTAGATCAATGGTTGGTGCACATACCTCTCAACTGTACCAAATTCCTTGGTGTTTACCAGTTTTTAGGGAAAAATAATGAGGTGCCATGAATTCCCGAGTGGCCCCTTTGATTCACAATTTTTTTATTATTTATTTATTTATTTTTTTCTCCACCTTTAAATTTATGGCTGACATCACCACACATCACCAGCCTACAGGAGGCGTGCATGAATGACATCAGGTTTTTTTGGACTGTTACTTTGAATTTTTTTGGAGTAGCAGCAGTGCTAACCGCTAATGGCAGAAGAGAGTGCAGTGGTTGAATGGTTCATCATTCAGTGCAGCAGAAGTATACATTGTTTGTTATGAAAACTTACTTATTCAGAATCAGTGCTGCTGTGGTTTTTACTCTTATTGCTGCCAGAACCAATCCGTCTGTTCTACTCGCTTTTATCTGATAGTACTGTGTATAACTGTGTGTGATTTATTTAATCTATTAAGATGAGGGGTTCCCTTTTATGCCGTTATTATTCAGTGCGCATAGCTTAGCTAGGGGAGGAGGGGTGTGTTTGTTGTGTGTGTGCGATTAAGCAGAGTGGCTCCAGGCTCCCTCATTATTCAGACTTCAGTGCTGTGCTTTTTTTTTTTCCTGTAGTTATTGGTGCCAGATTCCCTCGTTTCTGACTAGCAGGTGTGTGTGCGTGCAATTAAGCAGACCAGAGTGTGGTTTACTGTAGTTATTGCTGCCAGTCCCTCCCGTTTTATCTGATTAAATGCTGTTTTACTGCAGTTATTGCTGCCAAAGCAAAGTGGTTCCCTTATAATGTTCAGTCTTCAGTGCTGTGTTCTTTTGCTGCCACCTCATTCATTATTCAGACAGCAGGTGTGTGTGTGTGCAATTAAGTAGAGTGATTTATTACTGCTGGCCCCAGAGAGGTTCCCTCATTCGTTATTCAGACTTCAGTGCTAACTGTTTTACTATTGCTCGTTATTCAGATTAGGGGAGTGTGTGTGCAATTAAGCCGACTGGCAACAGAGTGGTTTATTGTAGCTATTGCTCGGGATTTCAGTGCTGTGTTTTGCTACCACCTTATTTGTTATTCAGACTAGCAGGTGTGTGTGTGCAATTAAGCAGAGTGTTTTTTATTGCTGCCAGTCCCAGAGAGGAATAGAACAGAAGTGTGGAATACAAGTGTCTGCAGGTTTCTGATGACAGGTTAATGAAAATGGATTGCTATAATAACTGAAACGCTAAACCTAATATGTGATTAATATTTATTCAAAACTTTGCTGGATTTGAGAATTCAGCTGATTGCTCAGCAGCTTGTCATTGTGGAGTTTCCTGCTATATTTTCTGTAAAGATACCACTCTGCAACTCTTAGCTTTAAGCTTTCTCTTAGAGGTACTAACATTTACTAATTCAAGACAAAGATCTGTTGTTTGTTGGTCATTTCAGAGTAGCTTTGAGGAAAGTTCAGGTGGTCTGTTAATACTGAGGGGAAGATACTTGAAAATCGGCTAGCACCCTCATTCGTTATTCACACTTCAAATCACTGCTGCTTTACTATTGTATTGCTCGATATTCAAACTAGAGGAGTGTGTGTGCGATTAAGCAAGGTAGTTTACAGTGGTTATTGCTCAGACTTCAGTGCTATGTTTTGCTGCCACAGTGCCACCTCATTATTCAGACTAGCGGGTGTATGCAATTAAACAGAGTGGTTTATTGATGCTGGTCCTAGAGAGGTTCTCTCATCTGTGACTCGGACTCAGTGCCGTTTTACTATTGTATTGCTCGTTATTCAGACTAGTGTGTGTGCGCATGTGCGTGTTTGTGCGTGTATGCGTGCGCATTTGTGTGTTTGTGTGTATGCGTGCGCATGTGCGTGTGTGTGTATGTGCGTGTGTGTTTTAGTTAACATATTATTATGCATGTGTTTTGTCGGCACTTTATAATATGAAAAGTGTGTCATATTGTTTGCAGTTACAAAATGTGGGAGCGCTGCATACTGTTTTCATGTTAATTAAAGACAGGTATACTAACTGTATATTGGATGTGATACCCCACTTGTAATCCAAGGGTTAACAAATATATGCAGTATCTCTTTCCTATGTTCCAGCAGAGTTGGCAACAGGACATTAATTTAGGTCACTAGGCTAAATGCAACTATATCTGCTAAAACAGAAAGTGGCCTATTTATGATTTTTTTTTTTTTTGCTTAATGGGATGCCCGCACCTAATAATCAACGCAAATTAGTACCCATGCAGACTTTTCTTATTATGACCCATAAACCTTTTCCTGATGAATGATACCAAAAAATTAAAAAATAGAACTGAAATCATCACATGAGCAATGTCTGTGCTTTAAATGGCCACCTTTTTTATTAGAAATATTAAGGTTAATGTTTGGTATTTTAATACCTCCTTGCTCTTTTGTGTTTCATGAGGGTGTACACAGGAGTCATAGGAAGTAATTTAATTATGCTTTCTCAGAAAGTAAGATACAGATGTACAAAACATCATTGCTACACATTTCAAATATGGTTACCATTTACTACAGGGTCTGATACCATATTTTGGTTGTCTGTTCTTCAGTTTGCGTTTGAAAGTTTGTATCCCACAATTCCACTGGCGTGGGCAGGGTTACATAATTATGCATGCACATTTTATGTTAATCAACATGCAGATTTGTACCTATTTTTGATAATTCTAGGTTGAGAGGTATGTTGGTGCACTGTCAGTTTTACAACCTCTCACAGGTGTAGAGGAGTTTCTGTCCTCTGTCAGAGGCATTATCACATCTACATGATGCCACAGTGCCGTGCTGGTTATTTTAGTGCCGTGCTGGTTATTTTAGGTTAATAGAAAGGTACTAGGTTATCTTCCATGAAGGGACATTTTAAAGCTAGTCATGCTTCCATAATGGAGTGGAGCTTGACCGACTAACAAGAGTATATACCATAGATGTCACAGGCATGTAGCAGTGTCAGTGAAGCAACAGATAGCACACTCAGATTTGGTGCTGGAAGACCAGAAGATGGTGGGTTATATTCCCATTGCATATGATTGGACTGCTAACACTGCACTGCAACAATAGAGGAGTGCTGCATTCTTGAGTGTGTCACCTTTTGAATGAGGTGTTAAACAGAGGTACCATCTGCTAGAGTTGGTTGTAGCTCAATTTGTTGTAAATGATCCCATGGTACTTATTGAAGAGTTGGGAGGCTTTTATTTTATTTACACTTATTCTTATTACATGCTCTATACATCATAGCTTATTTTCATGCATTGAAAGACAATTTTTACACTTATTCTTATTACATGATCTATACATCATAGCTTATTTTCATGCATTGAAAGCCAATTCTCCAGATTTACCAGTCTTCTGGGCAGGACTAACTTTGTCCTGCACGGAAGCGCCCGTTTAGGAGCAGGATGGTGGCACCATGCATATCAATGAAGGCATGCTGCCTGAGCTCTTAGGCTTACACATAGCATGTACGAGTGCAGGGGACATGTCTGAGAGCAGAGCTCTCAGAATAAACACGCCTCTGCAATGTAGAACATCAGAAAGTGGGAAGAAATGAGTGAGATTGCTCATAGGTGTCCACAAATCCCCACCAACAGTTCCCCATGTGTACAACTGCAACAGTACAGAAGAAGTAAATGAAGAAACCCTTTTATTTTTTTTAAAAATCCAATTAAAGCTAACTATAGGTGCTCGGGTTTACCCATCGCTTAGCTATGGTTAAAGCAGCTTAAAAGGCTGAAGAGGATAACAAGGAAGATATATGCAACTGAAGCAGCACAGCCATAGTGTAGTGGGCAGAGCATTTGCTTAATGAGCAAGCATTCCCAGATCGAATCCCACTGCAGCACTATTTATTTTACATGGCAAAGCAAGTTATAGCCAATATTTTTGTTGCAAAACACACTAAATAACACATATTTATGAACTAGAGTACTGCAGGAAATGCACATGTGAAGTATCAGTGTCATAATGAATAAGGCACTAGTAAGCAGGTCTAAGCACAACTAAGCAGTAGTAAGCATATGTAAGCACTAGTAAGCGTGTTTGAGTATGTTTGCATGGGGATAAGCACTGCCTACACAGATTAAGCAGTCTGGCAGCTTACTGAGTATAAGAAACTGTAACTGGAAGTTAGCAGTGCTTAGCTCCATGCAAACACCCACACACCTGCTTACAACTGCTTTAAAGTGCCTTAATCACTTTGTATCCAATGGCCCATGTTCTGTCCAGCAACAAAATAAACAGTGTCTGCAAGACTCAAACCCAGGGTGCTGTACACTATAGTCACAGTAGTTAACCACTAAGCCATCATAGCAGTACATAAAAATTAGAGGTTTCCACAAACAAATCCACACCATAGGAAAATCTAACTGAACATGTGAAATGAATCTATGTACAGTATGATGTTGTATAACCTGCTACATAACATAAATATGTGAACTGGAGTACTGCAGTAAGGCCAGATGTGAGGTGTGATTGTAATAAAGTGTTGAATTCCCCAGGACCCCATACAGAGTACATACACATGAATCACAGATGCCAGACACAGATATAACATGTAACAAATAATAAATCAATGTCAAAAGGAAAATATAATGCTAATTAGATATTAAGCAATGCTAAGCATAACACAGGTCAGCTTATGTGGTGTAAGCAATGTGCAGGCCAGCTAACTCAATCTGCCCATTGGTATACCCCTTTAAGCAATGCCAACATTAGGTAAGCAGGTGTGCCCATAGTGTAGCCTTTTCAAAACCATTCAATCATGGGAAAGTGTGGGAAATCAGGCGTATTTAAACCCCATAGTTGCCAATAATTCCCATAACTGGTTGCAGCTCTTTACTGTAGGCAGAATGGATGGAGTTGGGTAAGGCACTTGATTTAGAGCGCAATGCTGGGGCACCCAGGAGTCCAGATTCATGGGGAGACACTACTGCAGGACCAGTACCAGGGCTCACAGTATAAAGCAGAGCCCTGGGACAGTTTTGCCTGTGACCTCACTAGTGCCATTGGTATCCCCCGGACTGGTGAGCAGGTCAGGCATCACCATGCTGACCTGAAGTGCTGGAGGGGTGATCTCTTGGACCAGTGGATCGAAGAATCCAGGCAGATGGCTGATGCCCCAGCACTGCGTAAGTACTCATTCTACTACGTAGATAATGTTTGCCTAGCTTGTGTATACTATGGATAGGTAATGGATAAATAGCACTGTATTTCTCTGACAGCTGCAGATAAGCGGGCTGCGAACCAACAAGCCCATCCTACTAAGCTGCAAAGGCTGTATCGCGAGGCAGGTTAGTAATATTCTTGCATGCACTGTCATAATAAATAAATATAACAGTATTAGAAAGTGTTGTACCAGTATAAAAATGTATTGTTCAGAGGTTCATAGGTAGGTACTAGGCTATCTGCATGAAAGCATTTATAAGCCTAGCTGGAATGTGTTGGCTTTTGCCACCCCCTTAGATTAGCTCCCTTTGCCTCTGTCCAGCAGTGCCATTGAAGTGATCCCTGGGGTAAACTTTCTGTTACCCATCCACTCATCAAGGTTTCTCTTGAAGAGGGTTAGCGAGGATCTCTGCCTAATGTAGATTGGAATCTTGTTCCAGAGCATGGGAAGTCTCTGGGACAGGAATCTATCCCTCCTGCATGTCCTATTTATTGTTGTGGTGAGGTTTAGATCCCTGGAGTGCGTGGCTCGAGGGGATATGTTTTTTTTTAGGTGGAGCACGTCCATCAATTCTGGGTTGGACATGGCCTTGTATGTCAGGCAGAGATCACCTCTGAGTAGGCAGTATGCAACCGAGTACAGCTGGAGTTTCTTCATTCGAGCTGCATAGGGCATCTGCTTGAGGCCAGTGATCCTCTTGGTGAGGAACTTCTGTGGTCTTTCCAGTTGTTGCAGGTGTCTTGTAAGGTACATCCCAAATGGGGCATTGTACTCTATGATGGGTCTGATGAGTGATGCATAGAGGGGCCCAATGACCTCTTTCGATCTGGATGCAAACCCTTTTGTGATTAGGTGGGCCATATAGAAGGATTTTCTAACTACTTTGGCAATGTGATTATCAAAGAAGAGGTTACTATCTACTTGGGTCCCCAGATCCCTTATTACGTCTTCCGTATTTAGTGGGCTACCACCTATGTGGTAGTTTGTGGGGACTTTGTTTTTACCAAAGGGGATGACTATGCACTTTTTGGCATTTAGCTTGAGGCCATGGTTTTGACAACAGGTATCTGTCTCAGTGAGACCCTTTTGGAGGATGTCTGTGTCAGCCGGAGAGTCAGTTATAGCCCCTAGTTTGCAGTCGTCTGCAAACTTGGTCAGCCATAGTCCTTCTGTGCTTGCCTGTACCTCTGAGATGTATATGCCGAACAGGAGGGGTCCTAGGACTGAGCCCTGGGAAATGCCACTTGTAATCGGTTTAGCGTCAGACCTAGCTCCCTCAACTCTTACCATGTGGGTTCTGTCCATGAGCCAGTTGGCAACCCATCTCATGACGTAGAGGTTTATGTTCAGGCTGGTGAGCTTGTCTATAATACCTGAGTGGGGAATGGTGTCAAAAGCCTTTGCGAGGTCTAGGTAGGCTGTGTGGACCACCTTTCCCTCATCTATAGCCTTGGTAACTGTCTCAAAGAAGTCCACCAGGTTTAGGAGGCATGCTCTACCCTTAACAAAGCCGAACTGGGAAGGGTCCAGTGTTTGGAATTTTCCAATGTGTCTGTTAATGAGATCCATGATGATGTGCTCCATAGCTTTGCAGACCAAGCTAGTCAGGCTTATAGGGCGATAGTTCCCGGGGTCCATTGTGGCTCCACCTTTGTGGAGCTGAATAACCATTGCTGTGCGCCACTCTGTGGGCACATAGCCTGTTGAGAGGCTGAGTTTAAACAGTGTGTTTAGGTGAGAGGTTAGTTCATCTTTGAGCTCATTTAGGACACAGCCTGGGACACCATCCGGTCCCATTGATGCTGTGTTGTTGGCTTTGGAGAGGGCTGTTGTAACCTGAGTGTCTGTGATTTCAGGGGCACTACATTCTTCTGGTATAGTTATGCGCCCTTTTGGGGGTGAGAGGGGGGGTGAGGTTTGCAATGAACCTGTCTGCCAGGATGTTGGCTATATCAGTCGGTTCAGTGTATTTTGTGCCATTCTACACTAACTCTGAGCAGATCTGAGAATGGCCATTTAGATTCTTGACATAGCTAAAGAATGCCTTGTAGTTATCTTTGGAGTCCATGGCAATTTTTCTTTCGAAGCTAGCCTTGGATGATTTTATGAGGGAACATAGTTTCTTCCTGATACTGATCAGGGATGCCTTCCCTTCATGGGATTTTACTCTTTTCTGTACTAGTTTCCTCCTTCTATTGTATAGCTTGTTTATGGCAGGGGTCCACCAGACTGGTTTCCTTTTCTTGGTGGAGTGAGTTTTGGTTTTGTTTGGGATAGCACAATCAATGCATTCTTGTAGGTGCCCGCAGAGTGCATCAGTAAAGGATTTTGCAGCTTGGCCAGCATTATCCTTTAGCATGGGGACTTTGAAACTTCCTACTTTGGTCTTAAGTAACGTGAAGTTTGCTTTTGAAAAGTTTTTCATGGTGGTTTCTTTGACTGGGGGTGGTGGCGGAATGTGGATATCCAGAGTGATTAGTTTATGGTCAGATCTAACCAGCGAGGGGTTGATCTCCGGTGTGGAACACCGGTTGCCCATGTTGGTAATGACCATGTCCAATATGTTGTCACCTCTGGTGGGGGAGTTGACCAGTTGATCCAGGGCATTTGAGTTTATAATTTCACGGAAATGTTGGGCAAGGGAGTTTGTACTTGAGTAGTTCTCCCAGTTAATGTTTGGGTAATTGAAATCACCCAATATCAGGGTATTTGGTAGGACCTTTATGTTTCCCAGTGTTTCCAGGAATGTGGAGTTGGGGTCCTAACACATGGTGGGTGATCTGTAGCAAGCTATAATTTGAATAGCAGTTTTGCCCATTGTTAGTTGCACGTGGATGATCTCTGAAGCATCGTGCTGTGCCACTAACCTGGAGGTGTGGGTATCCTTGATGAATATGGATACTCCCCCGCCTTTTGTATTTCAGTCCGGATTTTGTGGCCGAAATGTATGGTATGAGTTGTAGCCTGGTAGTGCTGGAGTGTTCTCTGGAGCCTTAAACCAGGTTTCTGTTACTGCACATATATAGATTTTCTCCATATTGATGAGTGCCTCAAGTGCATGCTTTTTGAGGTTTAGACTTCTGGCATTGAGCAGCATTACCCTCAGTTTTTTGTTACTTGTGCTATTTACAGCACTGGGTTTGTCATTTTAAGCCTTGCCTAAAAAAGGCACTATGGGGGTGGGAAGAGCCTTGGCCAGTATTCGAAAGCCTAAGGGTGACAGGTGCAAGCAGTCTCTAGCGAAGCAGCATGGCTTGTCAAGCATGTCATCCCAGGCTGACAGACACTGGACCCCTTTTGAATGACACCAGAAGCTTAGTCAATTGTTGAAATTTATAATTTTTTCTCTATACCGTGGTATCTGTCTTGGTGAGGGCAGGATGCTACTCAGGGTCAGGGTCATACCAGCCTGGGCTACATGATCAGAGAAGCTCCTCCATGTCTCTTTTCATGTAGTCCAGCGAGGTATGGCTCAGGTCATTCACACCAACATGAACAATGACAGAGTCATATCTGTACTTGTTTTGGAGTGATCTGAGTGCTTGTGTTATGTGTTGGATCCTGGTACCTGACAGGCAAATAACAGTAACCTTCTCCTTGTTAAGCCTAGTAAGTGGGACATCAGTGTGCCTGACTATAGAGTCACCTATTACTAGTGCGTTGGGTATGTTATTTTGCCTTAAGGGCTGTGATTGTGTTGCACACTGGTTTTGTGAAGTATGTGTTTCAATGTTTGTGTTGGGGGTGGAGGTTGCTTGGATGTCTGCTTTGGAGGTCTCTATTGCTTTTGCAGATTTTTATTTAGAGCCTCTAAGTATGTTTTTGTGTATTTATGTGTGTTTTTTGCGAGTACTGGTTTCATAGGTCTATGTGAGACTGGCGGTTTGATGCAAGTAATTCCCTTCTCCTCTTGACTGCTTGGTCCAGTCTTGGGTTGAGAGAGCTTAGCCTCCAGTTTGGCTGTATAATTGCATCTCTTGCATGTATTAGTGTTTGGTGGAAGGAGGAGAGGGTTGTCTGTGTACATGAGGCAACTGTAACATTGCCTCAAAATGCCCAGATTCACCAGTTGGACTGGAGAGTACACCTGAAACTGCACTTTGGACATGTCTGGATAGGTATAGTGAACTGTTTTACTGATTGGCTGGTAAGGTTGAATAGAGAGCTTTGTCCTTCTGTTCAGTATAGGGGGGGTCTAGTGGTAAGCTTTGTTAGTGCTTGCTATGAGTTTTGAGCAAGTGCCGGGATGAGAAGTGAATGAATTGAGTGCTTAAGTTGAAAGTTTGTCTAGTTCCAATGGAAAAATTGAACGGTAGACTTTGTGGAGCCGGAAATAGTTATACCCTAGCTTAACTGGCTCTGCCCAGTGTGCAAAACCTTGCAAATGTGGGTTTTATAGCAGGGAAATGAAAGAGATAGAAATTAGCCCAAAATGGCCAATAAACAACTAATTTCTGGGCTGTGTATGGGATGTACTGAATAAACCGGACAATATGGCAGGAAGACTGTCATATAGGTTGTGTGTAAATAAAGGTGTAATATCTTGTGATTAAAAGTATAACCCCTGGAGTGCTTGTGTACATTCTGCTTTCATATGTTGTTGTAGTGTTGCATTCTATAAATAGTACTGTTATATTAAGCAGTCCTACCCACACTGTTGAATGCAGTTAAAATGTGTAGGAAGTTCAGTATAACAATGTTGGAAGTCCCAAGAGGTCAGTCATATAAAACAACTGAGGGAGACTTAGACAGAAACCATTGGAATACTTTACACCAATTCCCCTGATGGCACAGTGTACTGTGATACCAACTGTAATGATTTTACCACACACAGCAGGGGGTTGAATCCCAGGAGTGGTAGTAAGTTTTATGCATAATCATACCCAACAACTTTGCAAGAATGTTCAGATAGAAAGCTCTATGCATAATTAAACCCAACAACTGTAAAGACTTTGCTAGAATGTTCAGATAGTATCATAACCATCAACTCTGCAGACTGTGGCAGAATGTTCAGGTAGTAAGATGTATGCATAGTCATACCCCTCAACTGTTCTGATCTGTCCAACATGTCTAGATAACAGGCCCAAATCTGCTGCCCAGTGACATGTTCCCCTGACAAATAAGGGGGGTGATCCAAGAAATTTAGGCAGCTTATACTGACATATAATGGATAGTCAGACCTGAACATAAAAAGAGAATGTATATGGAAACAAACCTGTCATTGTAGCATCTCACCCAAAGTGTATGACAGCTATTCCAGAATGTCACATTAACACCTGCATCCTGTCAAGCCTTGAGCAGAGTGTGTGCAATAATGGACTGTTAAGTATGTGTATAACATCAACATGGCATCTGGAAGTATGTGTAGAATTTGTCAGGTAGTGTTAACAAATATTTACCCAACAGCTATAACAGGTAAGAGGTGTTGACTGTAGGTACAACGCAGTTCACTCATATACTTGTCTACAAGTATGGCATCTGGGAGTATGTGAAGAATTTGTCAGGAAGTATTAACCACTGGGCACAAAGAGTTAGCTGGTCCACACATTGCTCACACCTCCTAAGCTGGCCTGTCCAATGATTGGTGTTGCCCACAGTAGACATTCATTATAATGCTTTTTTGGTATTGTGTTATTATTCATTACACCTTATATGTATGCCTGGTATCCCTGATTGATGTGTATGTACACTCTGTGGGGTCCTTGTGTTTTATTGAGGACTTCAACACTATGTTACAGGTACACCTCACTTCTGGGCTTACTGCTGTACTCTAGTTCACATATTTATGTAGTCGGTTATGGCACATATGACTGTATACTGATGCCTTTCACAGGTTCAGTTTGGTTATACTATGGTGAGGAAAGAGTGATTAAGGCACTTTAAAGCAGTTGTAAGTGGGTTTGCATGGTGGTAAGCACTGCTTATTACAGGTTATAGTTTCTTACACTCAGTTAGCTTCTACTTTGCTTAATCTGTGTCGGCAATGCTTACCTCCACGCAACCGAACTTAAACACGCTTACTAGTGCTTACATATGCTTACTACTGCTTATCTGTGCTTACACCTCCTTACTACTACCTTATTCATTATGACACTGAATCTTCACATGTGCATTTCTGGCAGTAGTCCAGTTCCTAAATATATGTTATTTAGTGGGTTTGCAATATAAATATTGGTTATACCATGCTTTGCCATGTAAAACAGAATGTGCTGCAGCGGGACTCAAACCAGGAATTCTTGCTCGTGAGGTGACTGTTCTGCCCACTACACTATTGCTGTGCTGTTTAATTTGCATATATCTTCCTTGCTATCCTTTTCAGATTTTTAAGCTGTTTTAGCCGTAGCTAAGGAATGGGCACACCTGCGCACCTACGGTTAGCTGTACTCAGATTTAAAAAAAATAAATAAAGGGGTTTCTTCTTTTGATTTTTATGTCCTGTTACTGTTGTACACATGGGGGACTGTTGCTGGGGATATGCGGACACCTATGAGTGGTTTCACTCATTTATTTCCACTTTCTGTTGCTCTACATTGTAGGGGCATGTTTATTCTGAGAGCTCTGCTCTCAGACATGCCCCCTGCACTCGTACAAACTCCATGTATGCCTGGGAGGTCAGGCAGTGCGCCCTCATTAATATGCATGGCATGCTGCCCTCCTCCTCCTACACAGGCGCTTCCGTGCAGAACTATGGTAGTCCTGCACAGAAGATTAGTGAATCCGGGGGTAAGTTTTTAAATAGTTGAATTTTATATGATCGAACTGATATAATCAACTATTTAAAAAGTCAAACACATCCTTATTTGCTTAAACAGTGAGTTGTCCTGAGATCGCAGTACAGTGAAGATTGGGAAATATGCTCTTTTCCCTACTGTACTGTGATCTTGGAGTTGGTATATATAATTAGTAGAGGGGTTACGGGAGTAGTCTCCCTGAGGTGGGTGTAGGGAGACTTGCCCCCTGCTAAAATACTTTTTTTTTACATTTTACATATGTTAGACTTTTTAAATAGTTGATCATATGAGTTTGAACATAAGAAATTGAGCTATATAAAAAGTTGATCATATGACATAGATCCACTTTAGCTGCTCGAGTAGAAGTAGGAGCAAAAAACAAAACATTTTAGCAAAAATAGCATAATTTTAGGGACTGAACTGGTTTTCAAAATTCACTAAAATAGCAGCCTATACATTTGCAAAATTGCATTGCTCATGAATATACACAATTATGGCTGTGAGGTAATCTATGCTTGAGCACAATTATGGCTGTGAGGTAATCTATGCTTGAGCAATCCATGATTAATCCCACTTGAACTGCAATTTTTTTTTCAAAATCCTATTTTTATTCAATGTTTCCATAATAAATAAGCAAAAAAATAAATAAATAAATAAATAACAGGAAATTTATCATTGTATGTTTTTCTGTACAATATAATAACATCATAACAAATTTTCATAAAAATAAATAAGATAAACTCCAAAAACTGTTTACACTTTTTATTGTCCTAAGGTAATTTATCATTTTTAATAAAATCGTCAGCTGTTTTATTGTCACATACATCTGAATTAGTAGGTAAGTAGTAAGTAACCTTACCAAAGATAATCAGTTTCCATTAAAATAAAAATGTTGTTTAACTGACTAAATACAAATAAAAATAAAGTCTTCATTTCATGGCTCAAAATCAAGTAGAATAAACCTGCAGATTTGAACTTTTTTATTGATAATTCAGTAACCTTCTAATTGATAATTGATAATTGATAATTCTGTTAATAATGTAACCAGAAAGTGCAACTAGATAATGATATTTAAAACTTTTTTGCAAGATCTTCTATATGTTTCATTTTGTATTCGAACTGAAAGTTATATAGGAGTGACTAATGTCTGAATTCTCTTAGATGAAAGTTCAAGACAAAGGTGTATGTCTCAGTTATGAAATTTTACACTGAATAGGTCTTAAACAGGTTTGTGTAAAACAATTATACTAGAAAGTGGAAGATTACCAATAGAAAATGTTGCTTCAAACAATGTTGTTAGAAGAGCTTTCAAAATAGCCTTTAATGTTTAGTAGAGTTCCATGAAAACACATCAGGATCATACAGTTTCCCCCACTTAAAAAACACCCATTGATAATGATGCATCTTCCTGAGAAATAGGGGTGCTGAGAGCATGAGTATGGTCTGAGGAGAGGGAAGGAACATGCTGAACATTCAGGAAATTCTTTGCAAAGTAGCGGGCAAAGCTGGAGCTGATGAATTGCTATAAAGTTTTATTTTATTTTATGATATGTTGTTTTGGTTTACTGGGAAACTCTGACTGGGCATGTCAACCTCTTTTCAGTGGAGGTCTGGAGAGAAAAGCTCCTCATGTACAGAAGTTGCAGTAATACAAGAAATCAGTAATACAATCAAATAAAGTCATTGAAAATTTAAAGACATGCACAGATCAAATGTGCAATCTGTTTTGGATGTGATGAGGTTCATGGCAGGACAAATAAAAATAAAATATGTGGTAGTAGGATACAGGGCATTTGGCTTAAAGGGAAGGAGAAACTGGGTACGAGTGGGAGTGTATAGGGAAGGAGAAGCATTATCAAGGTGGCATAAATGGGCATAGCCAAGCTTTTTTTAGGAAGTGCTTAAGCTTTATCTTAAAAGAATGAATACTGTGTGTGTGTGTGTGTGTCTGTGTGTATATGTATGTATGTATACATATATGTATATATATATATATATATATATATATATATATATATATATATATATATATATATATTGTGTGTGTGTATATGTGCTGGTAAGAAATCTGACTGCATTTCGGTGGAGTGACCAGTAGTACCCATTTGTCTTTTGTGCACTGTAGTACCCATTTGTCTTTTGTGCACTCTACAAGAACAAAGCTTATCAGGTTTGTCACAATGACCAAGTACATAGGAAGGCTCATTTTTAAATAAAACTTGTCTCTTGTCATCTGAGATATAATTAAGTTTTTTTTAATAATCAGTTACAATTTGCTTATCCTCTAACCTTTTGTTTTTTTTATATATTGAGTAAGTTTAGGAGCCTGGATTTCCCTGCTTGCAGTTAGAAAATTTAAGAATTCACTATAGATAAACATCTGGTTCTGACAGGCAAGCTGTTAGGTTCTCGGTTAATATTGCAATGATCTTATCAAGGAAATGAGGACATGTCATCTAAAAGTGTCATTATAATTGTTGCTGATAACATTTTGTTCACTAAAATTGATAGACCCATGGTCATACACTGCTAACCAATCACCTGTCCATTTTTAATGAGCTTTGCAAAAAGCTCAGATGGTTAAAAACTGAATGGACTCATAGATGGACAGTATTATCAGTAATGTCTTGTTGGAGTTGTTGAGAGATCACACAGTAGGCATGCTTGTTCTGAAGAGTCCCTCTCATCCAGCCAGCCAGCCATCCAATTCTGTTGAGTTGCATCTGACTTCTGTAAGGACTCCATGAATAGGTGCCACCATCAACAGGTATTACTAGGCAAGTAGGCATAAGAAGTGCATTTTTGGGCCTTTCTTCTCTATCACCCAAACACCTACTGAACATGTTTAGAATGTGGAAGGATACTGAAGCACTAATGGGAAAACTAAGAGAAACACAAGGAGGACATGCAGAACACACACAAAGCACAGCACGCAAAAGACAAACTGGAAAGCAATGGGGTGACAGCACTACTCGGTGCATTATCAATCTTCAGTGTAAGAAACAATGCTAAAGTAACTGCAGACTTGCACATGGCTATGTATGAAGAAACAAGTCAACTGCCACAAACTGAAATAATTAGTGCTTTAGAACTACATAATTTCTTCTAGGATCAGACCACATCATACAAACTAGACATTCAAATAGAGTACAACATCTGCACATCACTTGCCAAAAAAAACTAATACTACATTTCCCACATCGTGTTAGATTGTGCAGATGGCACTATGATCTTCAGGACTGCATATTACATCGCCTCAGGGAGTCAGTCAAAATCAATGCTAAGTTTCAAAGCACTAAATTTAAGCAGTGATTAACCCAACTGATATTCAAACCAAGCAGACTTTAAGTTGTGTACATAGCAACAGTTTGCAATATAAAATAACATTTTATTATACTCAGTGTTACTAATTCTGCATTCACCTTTCCCATATCATATATCCTAACCAAATCTTAATACTGTCTCTTAAACCATGGTATTGACATGCATCACAGAAAAAATTTGGGGTATAATTAATTAACCAGGTAACTGGACTGGTCCAATGACCCTCTCAACCATCATATGAGCTCACAAGGAGTAACAAAATGATGTACTATAAAACATTAAAAGAAGTGAAATACATGACATCAAACTGCATAGAAATGTACCGCACAAACAGGGCATATAGTATAATGTGAATTTAATTAATGAAAGGGTAGGTGGCATAACTGGTTACAGTGTTTACCTTACAAACGCAATGTGCAGGGTTTGATTCTCAAGTAAGGTAATTGGCTAAGCTTAAAATGGCCCACAAGGGCAGTTAGCCTAGTGCTAATCTATGAACCTACAATGTATGGAGAACAACTATTGCATATTGGTCATTTATAATTTACAATAAGTCAAACATTGCACCTAAGTGAAGCTGTTTAAAGACTGTTTACAACAAGTCAAATACATACAGAAGATATTTTAAGAACAGGCAACTTTTAATAAGTAAGCACTCAAAAAACTGTAAGTAGGCCTATAGCAATGTTCATAGATACAAAACACCTAACATAATCTAACAATTCACAATAGGACAACATATTAATTACTATGGCTTGCTGCACAATATCCTCATTCAATGAAGCTGTCAGAAAATTTTAATAAATGTGTGATAGAACTGAACTAAAACATGTTACTTTACAATTTCCCAAAAAAGTGGAACCATCATTCATTCCTTTGTTCAAACTCCTGCAGAATTAACCTGTCTGTCCTTTCTTTGTGGATCTGCAAAAGCATTAAATGATTGCACTCATCTCTGTCAATGTAGTTCTTAAGTATGATTTTATACTGCATTGTGTGGAAAATGTCCTTCCCCCAGTTGCTGTATTCATTAGAACAAGGCGGCAAATTTGAATGAATTTTACTATTTCAGAGTATAACATTTGCTGTTGGTAGTCCTTGCTCATCAAAGCATCAATTATACTGTCAATTGTCAGTACAGTTCTCACCTCTGGGAACACCTGCTGTATTAGTCTTGGGAGTAGCTGCAGTGTACAGTTAGTTCATCAATGTTTATTTTTTACACCTATACATTTTCAAAACTTGATACGGAATTGCAAATGAAGTGCCATTGGCTGTCTGAGGCAAAACATTATCCATTGAAGACAGCAAGGTATATGTTTCCTGATCAAATGGCAGATGAATTCAAAAAGCAACCCATCAATGCCCTCATAGTACATTTGACGATACCAGTCTTTAGCAGAATAATGATGGCATGAGGTGTGGTACCATCCTGTAATCTTGCTGGGATTCTCTGTTGTCTAGGAAGTTTGGGTTCTTTTACAATTTGTGTTGCTCAGCTCTCTTCATGATAGTGTTATATACTTTATTAACATCATCACGCTGCCTTTGTAAGTTTAAGTTGAGGCTGTAAATTGCAGTTATTGTAGTATGCATCAACACACTGACTACTTGTTCTGCTATACTGAATATGTTGTAGGAAACAAAAAGTCCAGGATGTTACACACTTTGTCATCATTAACAATCTCCTGGCTTTACTTCACACATCAGAGACCTTGTCATGTTGAAGGTCTTCTAAGGTGTCACACAATCTGTTATAGTTGGCTAAGATGCCCTTAATGGGTGGCGCAGTGGTGTAGCAGTTAGTGTTGTCACCTCACAGCAAGAGGTTATTTGGTTCAATTCTCAGCTGGGGTGCCTTCTGGGTGGAGTCTGCATGTCCTCACTCCATTTACATGGGTTTCATCCAGGTGGTCTGGTTTTCTTCCATATTCCAAAGATATGTAGTGGGTCGATTAGATACTCTAAATTGGCCCTAGGTATGAGTGTGTGTGTGTGTGTGTGTGTGTGTGTGTGTGTGTGTGTGTGTGTGTGTGTGTGTGTGTGTGTGTGTGTGTGTGTGGTGCACCCTCCATGGAGATTTAGGGCTTGGGCTAGCAACCTGAGCCAGTAAAACCCGGAACTTTTACAGAAACAATGAGCACTGAAATGTGCCATTAACTGATGTACCACATGGTGCATAAATGGGAAAGACAGATAAATTGCCCTTAATGCTGTTTGTTCTTGCTTTCCATCTTGTTGTGCAAAGTAAATGTAGTCCTATTATGTTATACGAGTCATCATCACTTGATGATCTGTTTCAAAATTAGCTATTCTCCAAGTTGATGCACAAATGACTGCCATGACATTTTGAACAAAAGAGAGGGCTTCATCTCTAGCAATGCTAGTTTTTGCACAGTTTAAAAAAAAACAAGTCTAAACAATGACTGGCACAGTGGTCATTCAATGCAACTGGACTGTCTTTTTTTAAATTCTGGTAGCAGTTCCAGAAATATGTCCACTCGTATGCCTGTCCTCTTAGGTTTTGCAGTGATAAATTACACCTCACTAAAATATCCTTCAGTGAATTTGTAATTGATTCTGCACCTGCCTTTCCTATCTTATGCATTCCAATAAAATCTTATTGTTATTATCTTATCTTATTATGCATTCTGGTTGACGTATGTCCCGAGGTCCATCTGTTATTATGGAATATAGCTTAGATTTACACCTTATTTCATGTAATAAATTCTACAGAATCTGATGAGCCATAATCAACATGACTTCATTCTCAGCATCAGGACTCTGATTCATTTCCTTCTGCACCCACTTCAGAAGATATGACACATCTTCTT
Source organism: Protopterus annectens (assembly GCF_019279795.1). Taxonomy (NCBI): domain Eukaryota; kingdom Metazoa; phylum Chordata; order Ceratodontiformes; family Protopteridae; genus Protopterus; species Protopterus annectens. The sequence goes on along the minus strand of NC_056736.1, from coordinate 221,466,573 downwards.
CCCTTGCCTGCAACTTCTGTCTCAAGTTACTTTCCTGTTCTTCTTTTTTTACGAATAGCTAGTCCTTGTCTGACTAGGAATTTTATTGATGCCACCTGCTTTTGGAATGCATACTATTCTTCAATTGTACTTGAGTGTATTGTTGGCTGAGTTGAATAATGATGGTCGTTCTAGTGTTTTTAAAGGACTGTACTTTTCACTGTGGAATGATGTTGCTCGATGTGGAGTCAATGTTTCAGTTCCTTTCTTTCAGTCATACAGAATGTAAGCTCACTAAAGTGATGAGATATAGGGAGTTTTCTTGTAACTGCACCATGGAAATAAAAGCAATATACACATCCTTTGGACTTGCAGTAGGTTAAACAACAAAAGGATGAAAACCATTGTGGTTGCCAACTTCTAATTTCAGTTTTTGACAGGTTTCTTTTACATTGTCTGCTGGGAAAATGCCATCAATGTTGCTACAGCACATTGAACTGCATGGCAGAATGCAGGAAGGATTAGTAGTCATACAGGTCAATTCAAATAGAATTAGCGGTGATTTCTCAGCCACAAATGCGTGATAATTACTTATAGTAGGATCACATTTGAAAGGCAGATCTCTACCTGCATTCCTTTTGTCACATAATTTGTCCAGGGGTAAAGGAATGTCATTTTCATGCATTTTATATCTTCCAAGGCATATGGTACTGTGACGCCCATGCACTGGCCCAGCAATCAAGGAGCCTCAGTCCTCACCACTAACACCAGTGAGGGGTGTCCATATAGGGAAAGGATAATAAATATACACACAGTAAAGTACAATTTCCCTTAAGAGCACATAGAGATCACAGTCAGTCTGGGGCTGGTTTCTACCTTTCTCTCCAGGTCCCCAATAAGACTCTCCACTGGTACAGCTATAGGGTCCAGATCTCAGCCTAGTGGGCAAGATAAAACCTTCAGCACCCTCTGTGTCAAACCAGTGCTTCATGTCCCTGCCCAAGTAGCTGACACACACACACACACACACACACACACACACACACACACACACACACACACACACACACACATTGAGAAAAGAGTTTATACAACCACACATACACTCCTGAGGAAGGCTGGCACAAGTTCTCCAGCTGTGCCCTTTTTCTGCCCAGTCTAAAAGGTAGTATTAGCTGCCACAACCCACTAATATTTATCAGCTTCTCAAAGGCACTTAAAAGGGTGTCCAATTATTACTGTGCAATATTATTATCCAAATGATAAGTGTGACGTAACAGTCAGGACTTATTTGGAGTGACTTGGTACAGCATCACTATATACATGCAATGTACACTTAGAGCTTAAATTATCTCTACACAAAACAGCCACAGCTGAAAGGTTTAAACATATTTAATAATAAATAATAAAAACACAAGACAATACTTCTTACTACACAGTGCTAGTCAAGAGTTCAGAGCTCACAGAGAAATACTTAAATTAATACCAGAGAAAAGTTCTGACATCGCAGAAAACAAACTAGTCTAATCTTCATATTTCCTAGCTATATCTAAGAGAAAATACAGTTCTAAAATAAACTTACATCTAGAGCAAAGTAGTGCTATTGATGGATGTTCTCAACAGAAATTGCTCACAGCTTTCTGATTCTCTTTCTTTAAATTGATAACACAGAGCTGCTTCACATGACATAATTTTTCACACTTCTCTGGTGTTCCCAGGCTAACAGAAACTACATTTACATTCTTTACACCTGGTCTGAAACCAGAGAAATAAAGGACATTTATACATGCAATTTCTAGCCATTAACTCTGGTCTTAAAACAATAGGCAGGATGCCTCCTTCTAGACATATCGGCTCCAAATTTTGACATCAAAGACAGTCATAAAATGCTTGACTTTGCTTTCTTACAGCAGAGTGCACAGTTGTTACATTTTTGCAGTTCAATATCCAATGCAGTCTTTTCACATTTAAGAGAACAAGCCTGTGGCTTACATCAATATTTACAAATGATAGAATTATCTACAAAATTCTATCTGGCTAGGCTGGCAGCCTTCACCTGGCTTCACAGGTACAACTAAAAAGTGAGTGTATGTAGCACTTCTGAAGAGCATCAATATCTGTGGTTGAAGAAAGCCTGGCAGCAACAGCATTTTTAGAGTTGATTTTCTTGGCAAAATCCAAATCTCTTGTTATTTTCTGGAAATTCTCCAATGCTTTGCCACTTGGGGCAGAGTTGTCTGCATTAATATTTTCAGAAGTGATTTCACAGTGCGAGTCTGCATCTGCTGTGATGTCCTGGGTAATTAGGTGTTAGCAATGTTCTTAGAGCTATCACCATCAGGATGAGATGCTGTGTGAGTCATTTAGCTTTCAATGGATATTTGCAGCAATATCTGCTGGTTCTTTTGCAGCCTACTTTCACTTTCAGATGATTTGCAGTCTGCTGCTAAGCATTTTGGTCAGTCTTGGTGAACAGTTTCATCCAAAGTCAGGGTCACTAGGTATCTTTGTGCTACTCTCAGTGATGACACGGGCAATACAAATGAGCCAAACTATCACTGGAGTTCTTTTCAACAGGCACAGAAAACATTTGCAATATTCACAGAATATGTTTTCCAGCACCAATATAGTGTGCTCATTGTCATCCTAATATCTGCTAACACTACAGAAATTCATCAGATATTTTCTCATCTTTAGTTAAATATCAAGCAGAACACCTTTGACTTGGTATATGTTTACTTTTTCAGTGTGGAGGCATGAGGTTCCTGGGCTTTTTGCTCTCTCCACATTTAATAGCCATTCAGTTACTTGCTAACAGGTGTCACTGAACAACACTTTCTTCAAACACTGGAGCCTCTGGTTATGCACTACCACCATAATAAGAAATTTGAATGCCACCTTTGTTCTCTGTATCACATTAAAAAAAGCAGGCAAAAAATGGTGGCATAAATTCTGTTGTTTAAGATTACAGCAGAAGTTGCAACAAATACTTTATGCACAAAAAGGAATATTACAACATATTTCACTGGTGTTTTGACTACATGTATAATGCTCCCTAAAGAAAGAACCCAGTGACCTCCAAACTTGGTTGGGTCCAGTGTCTGGAGGTTTACTATATCTCTGTTGAACATCTCCATGATAACTCTTTCCATGGCTTTACATATAAGACTAGGTAAACTTATAAGCCTGTAGCTTCAGAGGTCTATAAATAGCTCAACTTTGTGAAGAGGGATGACTGCTGCCTTTTTCCACTGATGAAGCATGAAGCCTGTTTGGAGGCTACAGTTAAATAGTAATTCCAGAGGCCCTGATAGGACATTTTTAATGTTAGTTAGAAGGCATCCTGGGATATTGTCTTGGCCCACTGAAGCAGTGTTCATGGTCTTAGAGACAGCATTAAGGACCAGTTCCCTAGTGATAGTAGGGGAAGTTATATTTAATGATATTTCCTGAGGGAAGGTTGAGAGGCAAAGAGGGTTAAAGTTGGAACTGAATTTATCAGCCAGGAGGTATGCTGTATTTTCTGGCTCAGTGTATGTGCCCCCATTTACAATGACCTCTGCACACAGTTGTGTATTGCCTGTGATTTTGTGGACATAGTTTGGCTGGAAGGCCAAACTTATCTCAAATTTTGCATTGCTAGACTTTATTTGTCCTTTGAGTTGTTTGTTTAGTTTGATGAGAGAGCTTTTATCCTGCTTGGTGCTGTACCTTCTAATTTTTTCCATGATTTTCTTCCTTCTGTTATACAGCCTACTGATTTTGTGATTCCATCAGGGTTGCTTGTTTTTTGAGTTAGATCTGTACTTCTTTTTGGTGGGTACAGCTGCCTTTATTCAGCTATTAACATGCTTGTACAAGGTTTCTTTGAACAGTTCTGCACAGGCAGCAGTGTTCTCAGGGTTTACAGGGGCTTGAAATGTTGCCAGGTTCTCAATAGCAGGAGATTAGCCATAGAATAGCTCCTGAATATTCCAGGCTTAGCTGCGGGTCCAGATTTTATTTTTTACTTCAAAGGAGACCATTTTATGGTCTGACCTTGCCAGGGAAGGCATTACAGTAGGGAGTGTGCAGCACACTCTGATATTTGTAAGGACCAGATCCATTATGGTCTCACCCTTGGTTGCTAAACTAACTATCTGGTCCAGGGAGTTTGTGTTTACAAAACCTAAGAATCTCTGTGCATGTACATTTGGTGTCATATAGGATTCCCATTTAATAGTGGGATAATTAAATCCACCCATTAATATGGTATTGGGTTGGATGCTTAGTATTTCTAATAAGTTTAAATACATGGTATGGGTTTCCTGAGTCATAGAGGGGGACCTATAGCTTGCAAAGAAGTGGTACTGGATTTTGCCTATGGTGATTTTGAACATGGAGCAGCTCAAGCGCATTATCCTGTTTGAGCAGCCTTGAAATATATTTATTTTTTGGTATAAATAGACACCTCAACCTTTAGTCTCTGCCTGTAAAGTAGCTGGCCTAAATGTGTGGAAGGCATTATAACCTTGCACTGTTGGTGTGCTCTCCACAGTTTTAAACCATGTCTCATTGACCGCACAGACATCAGCATTCTCTAGGGTAAAGACAGCTTCTAGGGAGTGGAGTTTTTTGTTTAGACTCCTAGCATTAAGCAGTAATATCCTTAGATTTTTTTTTTTTGGTTTTAAGGATAAGAGAAAAAGATTTCACTAAAATTGGACTAGAATCCTGGAATCCTATATCTGAAAACATTCACACACCAATCTATTTTTAAAAGTAAAATAAATGTGCAGCTGTTCAAAAAAACAGAATACAGGTAAATGTTTTAGATGCAGCAATTTCAGAATCTCAAATGTATGTGCTGGCTATGTTAGACTTAATAACTTGTCACTTCCAGGTTGCACACATAGGCAGTGGCAAGGTAGCTGAAAATCCAAAACACAGTAAACAAAAAAGAAAAGAAAAAAACATGGACTGGGTTAGGGTCCGTTATTTGGAAACTAAACAGCTAAAACTTAAACATACACTGATCACAGCAATGCTTTGGAAATCCAAATTACATTAAGCTGGGGTCCCATCTACTTGAGTTGCTGGTAGCTCAGGTAGATATAAAAGACCTCATGGCACCTATCAAAAAGAGAAAGGGTCCTTTATTTTACACTGTACAATATTAAAATATTATTTACATTATTTGCAGTATTTACAATATTTACAGTATAACACATTTAATTAATCACAGAATCTACTCCTAATATACAAATTTCAATAACATATTTAAATTTGTGACTCTAACTCCAATTTCCAAAGCCAAAATCTTATCTTTTCCAACATTTCTGTCAAGTCCCATTTCGATTAAACATAATTTATTTTAATCTTTGATTCCAAATAGTTCATATAAAAATAAACATTTTTACCTATCTTATAAACATAATTAATGCTTTGTTTCCATAAAAACATTTCCAATCATATCCGTATTAACAACCTCAACAGAATTAATAATAGCAAAATACTTTAAGTCACACTTTTTCTTAAATTCATTACTGTTTTAAATTTAAAAATACGCATCCAGCTTTTTCAAGCTCTTTACAATAATTACAAATTCTACCTTCTTTTCTTTTATATGGCATATTAGCTATCAGTGGTAATTTTCTTATAGATAACCTCCATAAAAATCTTACCATTCAGCCATTTGTTTATGTCTTTATTCACTTATTTTGAAAGACATAATCTTTTCCACATGCAAACCTTGCCATGGATATACATAACAATATTTACACACAATATTTTATACTATATTCTTCTTTCATTATCAGCTTCATCTAGTTTTATTTTCAGAGAAATATATTTTCTTGCTAGGAATATATTCCAGCATTAGTTTTGCATCTTATCCTCTTAAAACTGAAAAGTAACTTCCATTCTGTATATTTTTATTAATATGTCGGTTAATATATCACCATTATTACCATTTAACTTCTCATTAACCTTATACAAATTTAATAAGGTTGCATAAACCACTGGATTAATTAGTCCTAAACCTCCTTTATCTTTCTCAACATATGAATCCCTCTATTGATATGCTTTAACCAAGAATCCCATATAAAAATAAATATAATATTAGAGATCCCTTTCTTGCATTTTTAAGGTAAACTAAATACGCTGGCCAAATAAGGCATTTTGCCTTAAATATTAAATGAATTAAAAATGTCTATAAATGATAAATGGTTTGCAGAACATGCAGTCCTTCCTCATTTTTCCTGCCATAGTCTTTCATTGCATATCCTTACATCTTGCTTGCCAAAATGTATTTCTAAAACTGTTATCTTAAAATCAATACCTCATATTTTCCAATATACCCTAAACCTTTGCTTTTTTCTCTATTCAGATACATTCCTATAACATATAATCAGTCACTTAAATGATTCAACACTAAATTCATTCCATCATCTTTTGTTACAAGTATAATATCATCTTTGTAAGTTGATAAAATAAGTATAATAATAATTTCCTTTGGCACATGCTTCTTCCTACATTTATTGATTTATACATACCACAAATGCATTAACTACTGAAACATCAAACTACTTAATGAACAACCTTGTCTTATACCTTTCTTAATGCACAATTCCTGAATTAACTATCCATTTACCAACATTATTATTCTGTTATATTCATAAGCAGTAATGCAAACATTTCTTATTTTTGACTATTATATGACTGAAAAATATCCCTCAAAATTTCATGTTGTATACAATCAAGCACATTACTTAAATCTCCAATCATTATTTTTATTTTTTCATTCCTGCAACATTTCTTTGACATATTGCCCTACAGGATCCAGTATATTTTCTTGATAACTCTGAATTATTCCTGATGCATCTTTTATTTCTCTCATTATACTATTATTTACTTTAGGTATCTTACTCAAATAAGGAGCAACTTCATGCTTTCTTCCTTGCAAAAAAATATTTGTTTATATAACAAGAACCTAATTAACTAATTTTCTCATAAATCATGATATATATATATATATATATATATATATATATATATATATATATATATATATATATATACATATATACATATGTGCTCCAGAATCCTGAATGCCCAAAATCTTGAGACCAAAATTTTGAAAGTTCAAAATACTGAAAACTCAAAATACTGAAAACACACAGGATACCAAAACATACTATATTCCAGCACAAGTACATACTGAAACATATTACCCCTTCAAATATATGCAGGGGGGCAAGTCCCCCATGTGAGGGGCTGCACCCCTCCACACCCCCTGTTAACTAAATATATCAACGCCAAGATTCATCACTACACTAAGTGCAGTCTTGCAGTTCATACATTTAAGTAGCAGGGGGTGTGGGGGTAAAGGAGTGTTTGCCCTCCTGCTTATACTTGGAGAAGATTAAAATGCTTTGTGTTTTATTTGTTTCTGTATGTACTTCTGCTGGAATATAATAAATGTTGGTATCCTGTGTGTTTTCAGTATTTTGATCTTTCAAGATTTTGGTCTTCAGGATTTTGAGCTTTCAAGATTCTGTAGTCCTTATATATATATATATATATATATATATATATATATATATATATATATATATATATATATATATTTTTTTTTTTTCTCTCTCTCTCTCTGCTAAAATATTATCTGTCATTCCTTTCAATATTATGAAATGCTTCTTTCCTTGACGCATCATAAACTTTCTCTGTCTTCCTTCTATTCTGCACTTAACACTATATAACACTTATTGCATTTCTCTTTAAAAACTATCCACCAATCTGACTGATTTGTGTAAAAAATTGTCATACCTCTATAATTTTCTCAATTATTTAAAATGTAATTTTCCCTCTTCCTTCCAATTCCTTTTCATGAAGTCTCTTTATGCTCTTTCATACCTTTATATATTTATCTTTATTTTTAATGTCAATCCATATGGCAACATGATCTAAAAACTAGTTCTATCATGCCTTCTTCTAATATTCTTATTCCAAAAGATATAAAAAAAATCTATGTATGTTCTTTGGTCTTCTCTATTATATGATCATTTATTGGATCCCCACAGGTTATATTTTCCATACCTAATCATTTCTGTCATTTTATTTACATCACTACATTTCTTCTTTTTTCTCAAATCACAGTTAAAGTCACCTACACTTATAATATCCATATTTACTGTTATATACTCCAAATTTTTTTTCAAAATATTTTCTCTTTCCTTTTGTGTGACATAAGCATATGAATCTATGATTCTATACAATTGCTCTTTCCATCTTGCATCTATAATCGTTAGTCTTCCTAATATAACCAATGTTATATCTAAAATTGTTATAGAATCTTTACATGAAATACATATTCCTAAATGTCTCTCTCTACCTAAATTCCAGATCACTTTATTTCCCCATAATGTTTCTTTTTTTAATCTTTCATGTTTATTTTGAAAATGTATCTCTTCTAAGATATAGTTCTATAAAATGTTTTACACCATTCCAGAATAACGGATCTCCTATCTGTACTTTTCATACTATTTACATTAACTTCAACTAATCTACAAATGTGTCTTTCTCTCTTCTTAATTGTTATTGCTATATCAAAACTTTACCCTTTTCATCCTTTACCTTTCTTTTTTCTTCCATATTATTTCATATATATTGTTTTTTGTTTCATTTCCCTTACCCTTTTTCTGATTGAATTTTTCTTAGGTTTTACTACATTCCACTGTATATCTTAATTATCACTTATTTCTGATCCTTCCTCTTCCTTTATTAATTTCTTTACTATTTTCTTCAACTTTGTATTTAATCTCATCCCCAAATCTTGGTCTATAGTTACTTGGTATTCTTCTTGTAACTGAGTAACTGTTTTTCTTTCAACAATATCAACATTTACATGACAATCCGTCCACAAATGTCCTGTTTTGTTATAGTTATAATATTTTAAAACACAATTTTTGCATAGTTTTCCATTTCCCCACATATATGACATCTTCTCTTCCCACAATTATTTATTAAATGATCCAATATTCCATAAAAAAAAAAAACAAGTTTTAGTTGACCCACTTTTTCACAACACCTTTTCTATCTTCAACATTAATAATACTTGAAAAATGCTTAATATTATCATTGTCATACTGCGGTGGTGGTGCTGCGGTAGTGTTGTCACTTCACAGTAAGACGTTGTCCTGTTCGATTCTCAGCTATAGCATCTTCTGTGTGGAGACATGCGTGAATGGGCGTACCTTCGTTGAAGGTTGTGTGTCACGGCTGGCAATTCGGCACGTAAAAATCTACTGCCAATCATTAGTGGACCGGAGTTCTGCTGTGGCAACCCCTAACCGGGAAAAGTCGAAAGACACAACAATCATCATTGTCAACATGTAATATCATATTACAGTCCCAAGACCCTCTCTATAAACCTCTGTCATCATAAACCTTAGAGATAACTAGTACCGCTTCATGTATTTGTTGTAAAAGTGGTTTTAAAAACTCTTTTTCTACTTCAGTTCTAAGCTGAATATGTATTTTTCTTCTTGTCTCTCTAGTGAATGCCTTAAAAATGTATTTATTCCATGGATAACAGTCTTCCTTTTTTTTGTTTTCTCCCAAAAATCCATTATATATTCAATCTCAAAAATAATGTCTCAAAAAGTTTCTTTATTAATATTAATAAAATCTCTAACCTCTGATGTCTTTGTATGTAAAGGCATGATATCATCATCCCGAATTTTATACCTGTCCATTTCTTCATCAGTTTAACTGGAAATTCTTACAATGTAATCTGTCTTTGTTTTCATCACTACAGTGGATATGTCTTTTTTCTTCTTTCCTTTATTCCCCATCACCATCTCAGTGTAGGATTTCTTCTTTAAAGTACTCGGAAACCTCTAGTGCATCTTCCATTTGTATTCTATGCAAAATATCACCCCAAGATGTGTGTCTCCTTCTCTCTAGTTTACCTACATTAGCCACATCCATCAATAAACATCCTGTAACCATCCCAGTTGAAGAGTTGTAATAACTACATGAATGGACTACATGAAAAGAGACATGGTGGAGCTCTCTGATTATGTGACCCAGGCAGGTATGACCCTAGCCCTAAGCCGTATCCTACCATCATCAAGATAATACTGCAGTACAAACAAAAAATGATTGACTTCAATAATTGGCTAAGTTTCTGGTGTCATTTTAAAGGGATCCAATATTGATCTGCTTGGGATGACATGACTGACAGACCTTGATGCTTTGCTAGAGATAGCCTGCATCTGTCACCCTTGGGCTTCCATGTACTGGCTAAGGCTCTTGCCACCCCTATAGCACCATTTTTAGGTGGTGTTCCAAAGACCAAACTATCACTGTAACAGCTATAAATAAAAGTCATCTGAGGGTCATGCTGCTCAGTGCTATAAGTCTAAATCTCAAAATGCACTCGCTTTAAGCACTCCTCAAAATGGAGAACATCAACATTTGTGCTGTAATGAAGACCTTGTTTAAAGCAGCAGAAAGCACCCCTGCACAGACTATAACTCATTCCACATCTTTTGGCCCCAAAACATGGACCATAGCTCCAAAGGCACTGGTGTCTCCATATTGATAAAAGATATGCACACCTCCAGACTAGTAGTCCAGCATAACGCATCTGAAATATTTCAGATACAACTAATATTGAGTAAGATGGCGATCCAGGTCATAGTCTGCTATAGGTCACCAACCATGTCCCTAGACTCTTACCCTGGAATCTATCAAGGTCCAACTCAACACTCTCATACTAGGAGACTTCAACTACTCCACCATCAACAGGGAAAACTATTCAAGCACCAATACACTGGCCCAACGCTTCTTGGAATTCATCAGTTACAATGCCCTGGACCAGCTAATTCTGAACCCCACTAGAGGAGGTTATTACTAGCATGGGTGACTGTTACTCTGCACCAGTAGTCAAGCCCTCCTTTGTCAGATCTGACCATTAACTAATCACCATGGAAATCCACATCTCACCCCCCCCCCCCTGCAAAGGTAATGACCTTTAAAAACATCTCCAAACCTGACTTTGGGCTCCTAAAAACAGAGGTGGCTAACTTCACAGCACCCATGCCAATTGAAAATAGCTGCATGACTGCCAAATCATACACCAATGCACTGTACAAACATGTACATAAGTGCAGGGAACTAGCCATACCCAACAGAACCAAGATGCTCACCTCCAAAAAAAAGTAAGCCAAGCTGGTGGTCCCCTGTCATTAATGAGCTCTACAACAGAAGGAAGAAACTGTTGAAGAAAACTATGAACTCCCAGTACTGTGAAAACTCCCTTATTAACCTCAAGAAAAAGTTGAGATCTCTCGTCAAATCCTCTAAAGCCAGTTATGAAGGCAAAATTGTGGCAGACACTAAAAACAATCACAAAGCCTTCTACAGTTATATAAAAAACCTCCATGCCAATACTCAGATTTGCTCCGAGTTACTGCACAATGGTACCTCCAATACTGAGCCAACAGATATTGCCAACATACTGGCTGACAGATCCAGTGCCGACTTTACCCCTCTCTCCCCCTCAAAGGACCAATCACAATACTGGAAGAATGCCAGGCACCCAGCATTACTGTAGCACAGGTTAAAGCTGCATTGTCCATGGCCAAGAATACAGCTTCCATGGGACCTGATAATATCCCTGGCTGCATTTTACATGAACTACAAAGTGAACTGGCACCACATCTGTGTGTCCTGTTCAGTCAGCTTCACCTCAGGCTTTGTCCCTACCGAATGGCGCACTGCTACAGTCATCTCTTTCCATAAAGGGGGAGCAACTACAGACCCTGGGAATTATCGCCCAATTAGCCTGACGAATCTGATATATAAAGCTATGGAGCACATCATTATGGACCTGATTAACAAAGATATAGGAAATCTCCAAACTCTATACCCCACACAATTTGGCATTGCAAAAAGGAAATCATGCCTGCTCATCCTGGTTGAGTTCTTTGAGTCAGTCACCAGTGCTGTGGATGAAGGTAAGGCAGTACATACAGCCTACCTCAATCTGGCCAAGGCCTTTGATACCATTCCTCATTTGGGAATTATTGATAAACTCATCAAACAAGGCATCAGCCCTTATATCACTAGGTGGGTTGCAAACTGGCTCACAGATAGAACACACAGTGTGAAAGTAGTAGACTCCAAATCAGACTACCTACCAGTCATGAGTGGAGCCCCACAGGGATTGGTCCTAGGTCCTCTCCTGTTCATCATCTACTTCTCAGAAGTCCAGGCCAACACAAAGAGACTCTGGCTGACTAAGTTGGCAGACAACTGCAAGTGGGAGGGCCATTATTAACTCCCCAAATGATGCACACATCCTACAGAAAGGCATCACGTAGACCAATGACTGGTGTCAAAATCATGGCCTTAAGCTTAATGCCAAAAAATGTGCCATCATCCACTTTGGTAAAAATTAAATTCCAACTAATTATCACATAGATGGGAGCCCACTGAACACTGAAGACATTATAAGAGATCTGGGAGTGCAAGTTGACAGCAACCTCACCTTCGACCACCACATTGCCACAGTGGTCAGAAAGTCCTTTTATGTGGCACATCTCATTACTAAGGATTTTGTATACAGGAAGAAAGAGGTTATCATCTCTCTTTAATCTTCCCTCATTAGACCAATCATTAAGTATAATTCCCCATTTGGCATGTACCTCACTAGACACCTGCAACAGCTGGAGAAGCCACAGAATTACCTCACAAAGAGGATCCTAGGCATTAAACACATGTCCTACATGGACAGACTCAAAAGACTCCAATTATTCTCTGTCTCATATCGCCTACTTAGAGGCGATCTTTGCCTGACTTACAAAGCCATGTCTAACCCAGCCCTGCTAGAAATGCTACATCTAAAGAAATTCCAATCCCTCTGCACCACACTCTCCAGAGACCTCAACCTCATTACCATAAATCAAAAGAACATGCTAGAGGGACAGGTTCCTTACTCAGAGACTGCCCATGCTCTGGAATAGACTTCCCATGCAGTCAAGCAGAGCACCTCACAGTTCCTCTTCAAGAGAAATCTTGATGAGTAATTGAAAGATCACTGTGGGGATCACTCCAGTGACTCTACCTGATAGAGGCACTGGGAACTAACGATGGGTGGCATGATGCCAAGACACATCTATAGGCTAGGCTTGTGAAGGCTCCAGGTTCATTAGCCTAGTACATACCTTTGACCTTATGAACCTAATACATCCATCATCAAGCTCCTATTCCTGCAAAAATAACTGTTGTTGGAAAGCATCCTCCAAATCAAAAAAAGGCTTGCCTGCCTTTTCTCTCAGCACATTCTTTAGCTACATCACAAACATATCAATACAACTTGACCTTCTTCCCTTCATCAATATTCTTACTGTGCATCTTCTCAGAAGGTAAACATGCCTTCTTACACTGCTTAATAACTCTCAGTTCTGCAATGAAAGGTTTGTCTGCCTTCTCTTTCAGTTAGAAGAAACTATATCACACATAGAAGGCTTGACTATATTCTCAATGTCAAAACTGCCACATGCTTATTCCTGCAGATTCATTGTAGTTAATCCCTGCTTTTCTTGCCACCATTACACCCAGAATGGAAGCAGGATGTACAAGAATGAAAATTATCCTTCCAGCAACAACTGCATAGGGTGAGTTCCCCTATGCCTTTGCCAAATCCCCTCCCCCCAGTAGTACATGTACTATCCTGAGTCTCCCCTGAAAAGTGGCCACTAGCCTATTGAGACAAACACAATAAAATAAATAAATAAACACATAAATTATTGTAAACTACTAACAGAAGAGCAACCAAATGTGATGCCTGTAGGTACACTTCTTACTTGGATGCAAACTGCAGAGTTAAGTCTCATCCAGCCAATAAGATGCTGATCTAGATGCAGGCAATGGTGAAGCTAACATTTTCCAAGTTTTAAATACATGAGCCATATGGAAAAGTAAAATATATACATCATGCCACAGCACAGCAGTACACAGTGATATATTCTGCACCATCACCAAAAGGCATAGGTTGTACAAGAGAGTTATTACTGGCTACACATCTGCCAGATGAACACTACCTTTTTGATTACAGTAAAGTAAATTCATGGCTACATCATATAGACTGGTTGGTGTTTGATTTGTAGGTGTATACCTAAGTACTTTACATCAGCCTGCAAATTATTATAAGCCTAGCCAATACCTTAGATTCTAAAGTTCACTCTAGCTTCAAGGAGGACAAGACAAATGGGTCTATGTTTGGCTTTTGAAAACAAAAAAACACAAATGGCTAAATACTGAACATGAAACATTGAAAGGTAAAATTAGCGAACAACTACTTCAATGAAAAAAAATATCGAATGGCCATAGTCAGCCAACATCACAAACACAACCAACTAAGGTGGGGGCTGCACCCCCCAACTATATATGTATATATGTATATATATATATATATATATATATATATATATATATATATATATATATATATATATATATATATATATATATATATATATATATATATATATGTGTGTGTATATACTAACACCAAGATTGCACTACAATGGGGAATAGGGCAAATTTAAAATGTGTCTCATTACTTCCTGGTTGTTGGGCAACTATTCAGTGAATTTATTTTCATTGAAGTAGTTTTTCACTAATTTTACATTTTGATGTTTCACATTCAGTATTTCACCATTCATGTTTTTTTGTTTTCGATAGCTGAACATAGACCCAAAACAAACTACATGGGAAGAATTTGAGGCTATCCCTTTACATAACTAGGTTCTTGAAGGTAACATGTGTGGTACTCTGACATATAATGGAAGTTTATTCCAGGGGTGAAGGATATGAAACTATTATGTCAACATGTCTTTTTATATTTGTTGATATTGCTTTAATTCCTTCAATCACATATTTGAGAAGCCAGTTGTCCTACAAAGGTATAGGTGATTAAAGGGGGTCAGACACATGAGATCACTGAATGAGTAAAAGACTCCTACTCACACAGCTGGATAATGGAAATGGAAGGAATCAATCCCTGTATCCCTGACTACAGGAAATAGCTTGAAAACAACGCAGAGGTTTCATACTCTGCATTAATTGTTGCATTGCTTATGGTCCTTCTTCACAACAAATTTCTGCACAAAGCTTTGCAGACTTTGCTTACATTGCAGTACTATGCCAGTCCTCTGTGCCATACCATAGTAGCCAGTGACACAAAGATGCACTCACGTGATTGCTGTCAATCATTACCAAACCTCTGTGCTACATCTTTGCAGTTAATTCCAGAGGCCCATTCACACAAGTACAATATGCACCACCTGATCAGCATTACTGCAATGGTCTGATGCCAGTATGTAGGGCCAATGAACAGTAATGCTACACCTCTGCATCCTGTTCACAGAAGTTTATTCAAAGCCATAACATCCATTATCTGGAGTCAGGGAAACTGGGTCAGCACAAACTGTGCTCTCATACTTATTAAAACTACAGCAATGATATGAATATCATTACAATGTGACTAGTTTACAATGACTAGGACCCAACCATCCATAGCCAAAGCAGACAGCAACAGGTGTTACAGAAATACAGTTACAGCACTGTTCAGTTCGAAAAAAGCAAACATAAAGTTGTACTGTGACATGGTCCTGGTTAAGGTACATAACATTATTGCTTCATCTGGCCTACCTAATGCAGCTCCACCAAATACCTTGCAGCTACCACCACCATTTCCTTACAGTGTAGTTGTACTATATTACTATCACAACTATTAAGTCACAAGACTCAAACTATTGCACTGCACTGCACTGCACTAGGCTGTTTATGCTGATTATAGCACTCTTTCACATGGCAGCTGGAAAACAGGCCTAAGCTAAGCAGCACTCTTGTTTTCATACTCTGCTCATTTTAACCATCTAATGCCATTCAGAGATAATATATTAACCTTAAGTAACCACAGTAAAATAGCACATATGTGGGTCAAAGACAAATGAATTCAGAAGCTCATTGCATCACTGGTCAAATTTAAAAAAATGGATTCATCAGAGAAATGGTATGCTTCTGTACAAAAAGCTAAATCCAAGTGTCCATTTATAGGTACCTTTTACTGTCCTCCCATTTCAAAGTCAGCTATCAGTGAAAGAATCGTAGAGGAACACACTCGCCATTCTTAAACAATAGTAAGTACACGCAGACTCTTACACATGAGCAAGATGATCATACTGTTGTCCACAACAACCACAACTGCAAAAGTGACAAAGATCCACGAATTACTTACCAAGAATTGCAGCATAAATAACAAGAAAGCTATGATTTTCATATTAATGTCTTCTACATGAAAATGAATCAAGTATGCACAACAAATCATAACTACCAGTCTGACATTCTTATACTGCTATAAACACAGCAACTGCATAGCTTGCCAAGTTAACATCACAGCATTACAACACACAGTTATAATTAATTTTAGCATTCCATACATGTTATTGATTTTTAATTCTCACTACCAATTCAATATACTTGTCAAAAACTTAGAACTTAAGCACACTATAATTACAGTCTTTGCAAAGAACAAAATACAGTAAAGTATTTAACACGTTGTGCCCTGGAAGGGAAATTGTGCAGGCATCATAACAATAAATATTCCACACACAATAAGAGGCACAATATCTTCCAGCATAGCAGTGATGAACTTGTCTGCCCAAATTCTCATTTTAATAGAACTACCCAATTAAAAGCAAAAAGCTCAGAGATAAAATGATCATCAGTGTGGATGCATGTCCCTCAAACATCAGCTCAATGTTGCCATAAATCCAACACAGTTAAGCCCTGCAGTTATACTCATAGAACTAAGAGAGATGCCCTGCAGATGATTATATTATGTTACTTAAGACTTTTGACAAGACTCAGCAGTAAAGCAACAGACAGGTTTCAGAAATACAAAGCAATAACTACAACAAATGATTAAAACAGGAAACAGGACAGTAACAATGCTCACCGCACATTCATTGTGTAATGGAGTTAAACAGCATGAACCATGTAACCTATAAAGAAAGTCTGGTGCCAAATGAAATTACATTTTTCTGCGTCTGTTTTACAATAAGCAAAATGATAATATTATATCAGAATTAAAAGAAAAAAAGACGTTTGTAATCTTCCAGCAGAGGGCTAATCTCTCAAGCCACATCCCTGATAACCAACAGACTGGAGTAGAAAAGATGCACACAAGCACAATAACCATTTCACAAATGCAAATGATCTCATCAGCAAGGAGGGAATATACACTGTTACCCTGAGAATGGGCTTCTAATATCCATACCTAAGCTAGGACCACACATGTATCACTTACAGATGTAGACCAGGCTCCTTTCCTAGGAACCTGACTTCTCTTGCCCCTTAACCACTGTAACCATCTTTCAAACAAATGCCAGAAAAATCTAATTTTCCCATATATTTTATCTTGGGAAGGTAAATCTGCAAAAAAAAAAAAAAAAAACAAGATGTTATTCCCTGCCACTACAAATTATAATAATATCTGGACAAAGTGGTTTTAAATGGGTGCTACAGCTTAAGAATTTACAGTGCTCCACATATAATAAATAATGCTTAAATAAATACAAATCACAAGAAGATCTTGAAAGTCAGTACATTAAGCTTTATTTAGAACATAAAGAAGTTAGGCAATGCTGATACAAAATAAAGCAGCAGAGGTAAATTATTGCACAAAGAATACAAATATAATTGCACAGATGGAACACTTTCCTTTCATGAGAATGTATGTCATTACGCAATCACTGCAAAATAGCATTTCAGAATTTATAGCTGTTCCTTCCCTATGTTACATAAATGAACTACAATTATCCCATTACTGTTATGACATCTGAAATCTAATTTCTCATACAGTACAGTTTTCAGTGGTAGTCTCCACTGAGCTTTATAGCTTGACAAATATGTTGTAGTCTGATTTATGAAATAAGAAACATAATAAAATCGCACTTAAATTACCCCCATCACATTGTTTGTGTTAATTTACTCTCAGAAACTGGGATAAATAAAAACAAGCACTGAATAAAAACAATAGATAATGTAACTCTCAATCTGTCACCATTAAGAATCATAATGTGTTTCCTTAAGAAACCTTGCAGATGGTCAGAAAGAACACTTTCTCATTTCTCAGACTAAAGGGTCATGCACCCCATAAAAATAACAACAATGAGTATTTCTATTACTCCAGTGATATCTTACAGGGTTTATCTCATTTAATTATATTGAATAGGAGCAATGATATATCTGAGGGTCCAAATCATAGCACTACATATAAATCATAGCACTACATATAAATCATAGCACAACATGTAAATCATAGCACAACATGTAAATCATAGCAGCCAAGAGGTACTTAGAGTGTAAATGTAAAGAATAATGGTCATGTGGTACTGGCTAGTACCTGGAAGTACAGTTACAAAGCAGAGTTACAAAAAAATATGGCAAGTGGCCAAAGGTAATAATACATCTTAAAAAAAAAAAATCTCCATATCTGTGGTCTGGAGTGGTGTACCATTCCATGAGACAAAACAATATATGACCAGTTCATCACAGAATTTTTTAATGAACAGTTGGTTCTGAAATGTACAACCCAGCTGTCCCGTGATGTCTCTGAGTTTTACCTTTTACTTTCTGGCTTTTTGTTTAAAGACATTCTGGCACACCATTAACAACTACTTCACTGCTTAGGTTCCACTGCACTAGTAGTTCCATTCCAAAATTTGCAGATTTAACCTGATTGATGCTACCTTAGGATGAAAAAGAGTGGTGCAAATATAATGATCCCCTTTTTTGTTTGTACAGCCATGCGATATTCACTACACAATGAATCCTAGCCCATTGATACTCCAGTGATATCCTACAGTGCTATGACGTGTGCCATATATTTGAATTCTGTCCTTGTACTGAAGATTACATTGTACACTTAAGCATTAATAATGTATGCAGTCTTGTAAATGTTTAATGTTTCACGTATTCACTGTCCCACTTTGGCCATCTTTGTCAAATACCTTAATGTCACTATATCTATATATATATATAAATATATATATATTACACACACACACACACACACACACACACACACACACACACACACACACACACACATACATAGATGGATCTACTTTTAAATCATGTATTACCACTAGACCGAAATACAAAATATCAAGACTGAAAAGTTGAAGATTCAGTTTACTGAAACTTAAAAAGATCGAGTCACAGAATGCTGACATATATTGTATTAGTTAAATGGTATTTGATGAAACACTGCATTGTTCCTTTAAGATATTATAGTAAGCACGTAAAAACAATATGGTAGATGTTCCATTGCAAACTTCTGGTGTCACTGAGGAAATTCTTGGAATTTTAAAGTTTAAAAAAGAAAAACAAGTTCTAATATTTCACAGGTATGTGTGCAGTAGAGAAGGAATCATTAAAGTGGAAAAAATGTTGTTGTAAGTACATGCGTAATGGTAGATGCAGAGACAGAGCTGTTACTGTATGTTTGGATAGTGTAAGCAATTAAAAATGTTTGTTGCTCATAATAACATAGGAGTTACATACTGTATTTGTAGTGTACCCTTTTCTTCAGTGTAGTACAACCTTGGAGTTGGAATATTTAATTTGCGGTGGGTGTGGGGGTTACTGCAAAAGTGTGGGAAATGAAAAATAATTACAGCTTTTTATCCGTGAAATTTAGGAAGTTAACATTTGCTTTCTGATTTTTGATGTTTTGGGACATGATCTTCTACAGTTTTAGAAAATGTTGGTATTCTTTGACTCAATCTTTTTAAGTTTCAGTATATGGAATCTTCAACTTTACGGTCTCAATATTTTGTAGTTCAATCTAGTGGTAATATCTGATTTAAAGGTAGATGTATTCATATATAGATATATATATATATATATATATATATATATATATATATATATATATATATAATCTACTTCAGTAGATCGACTCACCTGAACAGCGAAGCCCAGTTAGCCAACATGATGACCTTTGCCCTTTTCCACACTGTAGTGCAATCTCGGAGTTGGTATATTTAAGTAAGGGGGTGGAGGGATCTGTGGGGTGAAGCCCCCCAGTTGGATGGGTTGACTTTAGTGTGGTTTGTTTTCATGGTGGTGATGGACAACTTACCATTTTCCTGGTGTAACTTTCTGATATTTTGTACATTCAATATCCTGTTCTGTTTGGTGCTTTTGTCTTGAGTATCTGGGCTTCAGAGCTCAGGTAAGTCGATCTGCTGAAGTAGATCCATATATGTATGTGTATATATATATATATATATATATATATATATATATATATATATATATTTTTTTCTTAAGATTGTTTTTTTACTTGTGTTTGCCAGAGTAGCCTGATTCACAGCTGTAAAGGGTTTCTTGACCAGTTCACTAACCCATTTCACTATGTGTAAATGAATACATAAATAAAATACAATAAAATTGGAATAACTCTCATTACATAATGAAAGACAGCTATTGTTCAGATATTGTTTCTTTAGAAAACACATGCTAATGACAAACTATTATTCTATCAACTTTACAAGCACATAAGGATAATAATAATACCCCTCACTAGTGAGATCTGACCACAAACTAATCACCCTGGATATACATATCCCACCTCCACCCCCAGCACAAAAGACCACAGTGAAAAACTTCTCAAAAGCAGACTTCACTCTTCTTAAGACTGAGATGGTATCCTTTAAGCCCACTGTGCCAGTGGATACCACATCCCACAATGCCGAATCCTTCACAAATGCTTTCTGTGGACATCTCCAAGAATGCATGGATCATGCAATCCCAAATAAATCCAAGTCCCTCTCCACCAAAGGTAAGCGTCCTGTCTGGTGGACCTCAGCCATAAACAAATTGTATAACAAAAGAAGGAAGCTACTGCACGTCAGAGCAAAATCCCATGAAGGGAAGACATCTCTGATCAACATTAGCAGAAAACTACGTTCTCTCATAAAACATCCAAGGCCAACTTTGAGAGAAAAATCACTAAGGACACTAAATATAACCACAAAGCCTTCTTCAGCTATGTTAGAAACCTGGGAAACCCTCAGATATGCTCAGAGTTGGTTCACAATAACAAAAAATACACTGAACCCACAGATATTGCCAACATTCTGGCTGACAGGTTCAGTGCAAATTTCTCCCCTCCCTCACCCCCAAAAGAAGAAATACTTATCCCAGCTGAATGTAATCTCCATGTCATCTCAGATGTCCAAGTGAGAACCGCCCTAAACAAAGCAAAAAACACAGCATCAATGGGACCTGACGGTATCCTGGGTTGCGTGTTACGTGAACTCCAAGAGGAGCTAAACCCACACATAAAAATGCTATTTAACCTTAGCCTTACTTTGGGATATGTACCTGAACACTGGCGTACAGCAACAGTGGTCCCACTCCACAAGGGGGGTGCCTCTACAGACCCTGGAAACTACCGCCCCATAAGCTTAACCAGCCTGGTCTGCAAAGCTATGGAAAGAATTATTATGGAACTCATAAACAGAGACATAGGGGACCTACAGACACTTGACCCCACCCAGTTCAGCTTTGTAAAGGGCAGATCCTGCCTCTTAAACCTGGTTGACTTTTTCGAAACAGTCACTAGAGCCATTGATGAGGGCAAAGCAGTCCATACAGCATACCTGGACTTCGCTAAGGACTTCGACACAATACCCCACTCAGGCATCATAGATAAGCTCACCAGCTTAAAAGTAAACCCTTATGTCACTAGATGGGTTGCAAACTGGCTAAAGGACAGAACCCATAAAGTTAAAATCACTGGAGCAATGTCAGACTCAAAGCCAGTCACAAGTGGTGTCCCACAGGGATCTGTCCTGGGACCCCTCTTGTGCGGCATTTATTTCTCAGATGTTAAAGCAAACATGAGAGGGCTGTGGCTGACAAAGTTCACAGATGACTGCAAACTAGGCACCATAGTCGATACACCAGCAGACACATACATCCTACAAAAAGGCCTCACAGAAATGGACAACTGGTGCCGGAGTCACGGCCTTAAACTAAATGCTAAAAAATGTATAGTCATCCCCTTTGGGAAAAACAAAGTACCCACAAATTATCACATAGACAGCAACCCACTGAGTACAGAAAAAGTAATCAGAGACCTAGGGACCCAAGTCGACAGTGACCTCTCATTTGACACCCACGTTGCCAAAGTGGTTAGAAAAACATTCTACCTTGCACACCTCATCATGAAGGGATTCACATCCAGATCCAAGGATGTCATTGTACCCCTATATTCCTCCCTCATCAGACCCATGATTGACTACAATGCCCCATTTGGTATATACCTCACCCGGCATTTGCAACAGCTGGAGAGACCACAAAAGTACCTCACCAAGAGGATCAAGGGTCTCCAACATATGTCTTATCCTTCCAGACTAAAGAAACTTCAGCTCTATTCAGTAGCATACCGCCTGCTCAGAGGTGATCTCTGCCTGACGTACAAGGCCATGTCCAATCAGGATCTGATGGACATGCTCCACCTCAAAAAATCCAAATCCATCAGGACCACGAGAGATAAAGACTTAAACCTCGGCACAAGTATGAATAGGACATGCTGGATGGATAGATTCATAACCCAGAGGCTTCCCATGCTTTGAAACAAGATCCCAGTTTGTATTAGGCAGAGCACCTCACTGACTCTCTTCAAGAGAAATCTTGATGAGTGGATGGGAGATCATAAGTTTAACCCAGGGGTTACATCTGTGTCCCTGCTAGACAGGGGCACAGTAAACTAATTCTATTATATAAGGGGACCTTCATTGTGTCACTACTAGACAGAGGCACAGTATTCTAAATTTATTCTGTACATTTTTGTACCATTTCATGGGGTGGCAAAAGCCACATCACTATGGCTAGGCTTACAAATGCCCCAGGGCAGGTAGCCTAGTAATATACTATGAAACTGTGAAACTATATGTAGTTGGCACCCCCCAACTATCACCATTTTTTGTTGTATTACACTCTGTAATTCCTATAAAATGATCCATACACTTCAGTTTCCAAGTCTGTCAAACTTCTTTTCTATACACCCTATAAATCTCTCAAATAACACTACCACAATAAGACTTAAAATTTTGTTGAACTTTCTCAGCAATAAAACTGTAGCATTGTTAAAACATTCCTACTGTGTACTATTCCAAATATGTATTAAGTGCATTCATAAGTTATTTTATATTACTATAATTTACTGTTAATCACACATGTATAATGTCTTATGTGTTATGTTGTACATGTAATGTTTCTGTATCAGCATAGCATGTAAAATTGTGATAGTAGACTACATTGTTCTGCAGATTTATTTTTATGAAGCTTTTCTCCCTGGGCCTCCACCGAAAAGGTGCCTTATGCCCACCTGGACTTTCCAGGTTAAAAAAAAAACTTAACTAAATAAAATATTTAACATCTGCCCATGAACTTGTTCTCTTCCAGTTCTCGACTATTTTAGCTTTGTCTCAGATTCTAGCCCTAAAAGATAGAGGCTTCATAGCATACCTTCCCGCTGTCCCTGATTCTGTGTCATATTTTTGGTCTGTTGAGTTTTAGACCTACAGATTATAGTGTTTGAATAATGACAGTCACTTGAGTTTTAGAGTTTCAGACTTTATATCCTTCAGAAAATACATCCTTCAGAAAATGCATGCCAAAGCAAAATCGATTATTTAAGCAACTAAAGTCTTACGTACCTCACGTATTTTGTTTTAAATCTGGGCAACTTGTATGAAAAATAAGAACACTGATAACGTCTGTAAAACCATATAGTTATTGTGTTCTTTTAAATAAAATAAGTTTCCTGCACATCTTTAAGAAAAAAATATATATATATATATATATATATATATATATATATATATATATATATATATATATATATATATATATATATATATATATATATATATATATATATATATGGGTCTACTTTAAATTACCGAAAACGCAGTTGACCGACACGCGGAAGAGGGAGACGAAATGGCCGACAGGTAAGTTTACCGACAAGGTGATGTGCCGAAACCGAGTTGACCGACACGCGGAAGAGGGAGACGAAATGACCGACTGGTAAGTTTACCGGAAAGGTGATGTGACGATAGCGGATACAGCGACTAGGGTAACGTGTGAGCGCGTCTCGGTAAGTGTGCGATTGTGACGGAGTTAGGATCGGTAAGGTAAGTGTGCGTTTTTGTGGGATTTTGGGTTAGGGTGTGGGATAGGTGAGTGTGTGGTAGTGTCGGAGGTAGGGAGGTAGGGTTCGGGTAAGGTAAGTGTGTGATCGTGATGGAGTTTAGTGTAGGGTGGGTTAAGTGAGTTAGGGTTAGGGTGCAGGTAGGGTGAGTGTTTGATAGTGTCGGACCTTGGGTTAGGGGTGGGTTAAGTGAGTTAGGGTTAGGGTGCAGGTAGGGTGAGTGTGCGATAGTGTCGGACCTTGGGTTAGGGGTAGGTTAAGTGAGTTAGGGTTAGGGTGCAGGTAGGGTGAGTGTGCGATAGTGTCGGACCTTAGGGTTAGGGTTTGGGTTAGGGCTAGTGGCTATGCGATGTAGTGTAATGTGTTGTTTACGTTTAGTGTGTCGGTGTAATGGTGTTCAGTGTTTTGCGTTGTCGGTTTTGTGTGTTGTCGGTTATCTGGTGTCGGTGGTTTATTTGTCGGCGAAGTGGCGTGTCGGTATTATAAAGTAGACCCATATATATATATATATATATATATATATATATATATATATATATATAAATACATATATATATATAAAATAAAATAATAAAGAAAACAGAAAGGAAAACATGCATTAATAGGAATTTAAGTCTCAGTGATTAGCACATTTTATTTCATACATCTGTGCTGATCTAAGTGAACACTTTTCAGTCTCAGCCCATGTTCTTTGCATTTTTCCCCAATAAATAAGCACTTAAACTTAGCTCTCAGTTTTCACTGATTTTCTAGCATCCCACATTGCCTCATATTTTTGGCCTGTCCCCTCATAAGATTTGCTGATTTACTCAAAATAAAGTAAATAAGGATTATAGTCAAATAATAAGCCTAAAATTAGTGTCATATCATATCCATCACAAAATAAAGTGCATTGTGATACAATTGCCTGCTCTTTTCTCAGTGATTTATAAATTCTCCCTGAGCAATTTGGGGACTTCACTTTGTCCTCATTTCTTCTTGCTTTTTTTACCTCTGATCCATAAGCAATTACTTTCTACTACTGCCCAAAAAACATTTTACAGAATGTCCAGATTTATGCCTTATAGTTTAGGTCTGCTCGTCATAACATTATGGCTGACCAAGGAAATCAGTGAAGATTGCAAATAGTAAATAACGGCAGACATTTGAGGTTCAAACTCTATATCCTTAGGAAAATGTATGCTATGCACAACTTGTTATTCTAACAATGACATCTCAACCTATAAGTTCAACATCTACACAGCATCTACAGTCTGTACCTGATCACTCCCATTTATTATTTATGTTTATATTTTTCTGTATAATGCATAGATCTGATTTGGGGACTGTGCACTTCATTACTTTGGCTTTGCTGCAATGATCTCGAATTAAAAAAAAAAAAAAAAAACAGTTGAGAACTGGTACTCAGAACTTCTCCAATGGCTGCCCCAAGTTAAACAGCTGAGGTTCAGAAATGGTGCTCAGAACTTAACTGGTGAGCTTCAGTGAATTAAAAAAATAACTAAAGTAAGGAAGAAATGCAGCACAGCAATTTCTGTGTCTGTAATATAAGTTTGCTCTCTCTCTCTCTCACACTTTGATCAGCACAGCAGAAGTGTTGTGAATACATGTGCTCTGGTGAAATGAAGGCAAATGGCGAGAAATGAAACACACTGGTCAGTTTTATAAGCCACTGCATTACAGACTAGTCTCTGTCAGCAGACGCATTTCCCCCTATATATGCACAGACAGAACAGACCCAGTTGGTCTTGGTATTTTATAGTCAAGAATTATAAAACACACATTTTTTTCTTTCTTCCACCCCCCCCCCCCACACACACACAGTACTTCAAGATGTTTGAAGCAGCTACACAATTATGTAGCACTGTATTTCTTACTTCCCTTTCTGAGGGGCTGGGGAGATGGGGTGGTGGGGTTGTCAGTAAGTAATGAATTTCTAGGCATTGCTTGGCACCAGCCAAGACAACAGCTACAGGCGGGAACAAAAGAATTATCCACTGTTGCCCCAATGTGTGAATTCCTTTTAGTATTTCAGTTTTAGCTTAGGAATTTACATGGGGTGAAGTGAATGTGGTAAGGTTTGTGCATATTCTTTTTTTTGTTTGTTTGTTTGTTTGTTTGAAGCAGTCTCAGAGCAGCAAATGTGGGTGGACTATTTTCTTTTTTCTTTTCATAAATACAGATGTGTTAAAATGCAGACCATTTTTTTTTTTAATGCAGCAGTCGCAGAGTAAATGCACATAGACCACTTTCTTTCTTTCTTTTTTAATTCATTGTAGATGGCCATGTTACATAATGTGGATCAGTTTAATTATTTTTCCCATGAGGCAGAGTGAGGATGCAGACAGTCACAATTATTCAAAAGTGGGGGGTGGGTGCTTGCCCTATGGTTTTGGTGATCTTGCTAAGGTGTCTGAATAGGAGCACATGAAAATGAAGGCTAAATAAATAATGAATACTCAATGAGTAGAAGACAAAACAATATCTGGCTCTTATTACAACTGTAAAATCACCAAAACCAAAGTAACACTGGTACAAGATCAGCAAGGCCTGATTTACATGTTTTAATTGATCACTAACTAGTCAAATGCTGAGGCTTAACCAATGTTGAAAAAGTAAAGAAAACATATAATTATAATATTACTCATCAGGTTTTCAAATTCCATTTCTTTTACCCTATTCTGCCTAGTAACTATTTATTTTTATTATCATTGATGAAGAAATGTATTACTTTTTTTCTGTCAGTTTGACAGACTCCAGAACAGAAAAGATGTCCAGCTGCACACTCCTGATAGTGTTAGCAGTATCCATGTCCTGGTAATTCTTTGCTTCTTGTTATGTATATTCATTTTTTTGCTGGGAAAGGAAATAATGCCTGTTAAACTCCTTTTTAGGAAAAATGACTTGATCTTTTTGTGGATGCATGCCATGGTCTCAGGCATTCTGATGGAAGGAACTACCACAAACATGGCAGGAACTGTGACAAGGAAGACATAAAGTTGATGTTTTAGGAATCTGCTGTCCCTTTCCATGCATGTGAATTAGGACAGCTTCAAAGTTTGGGATAAATTATCTCATTAATAAATAACAATATGTTTAGCCTCCATGCCTTTCATTAGTCAATCTAAGTAAAAGTTCCTGTGCCTTTGATGAATCTCTAAGTTATAGGCCTTGCCTTGCATATTTTTAATGATTCATCAGTGCTTATTTACTAGTGCTTTTGTCTCATGTGTATGCATAGAGTGTGGATCCTGTCTCCATAAAACTTGTCTGATTCCAGTGTCTAGGTATCTTCTCTATTGTGCATATCAGCATTATTTGTTTTTCACTGACTCATTCTTGAATAAAGTAGTTAGTGAGCTGGTGTAGAATAACACAGTATGTTCAAGAGGTTGTCTCATATCACGGTGGCCCTTGCAGACCAGTCCTCTTGTTGCGGTTCAGATGTTCGAATTCAATAAAAAATTATGAGACTTGGAAGAAATAGTAAGAAAGACACATCATTACTAAGAACCTCTACAGACAATAATAAATGCAAATTTAAAAATATATTAACTCATCCTGAGTAAATGAATCACCAGTTGTGCAAACAACATTCCCTTTGAGAGCTTTAATATCCCTCACATTTTAATAGTTTACTACATGAAAAGCAGAATGATTGTCCTTCTCAACTTGTTTAATATTTAAAATACCTCCTACCTATCATAGGAAACACACTATAGATTCAACATGATACGTCTTTAATTTATAGTATAGCAGGTTTTTGTATGAGATATATTTTAGAGTTTAACCAATGGAATTTCTAGATTAAGTACCTGCTACTTTGTTACTGGAACTGTTAGTTACTTTTGTAAACCTTTGCTTGTGTTTGGGACAAGTTTCTTTTCTAGCTATTGTGGCAAAGTATTTTTGTAATATTTAAATTTTTTGAGTAGAGAAAGTTCCCTTACATTACTTTTCTATCAGTCATTGTTCATTCCTCTTTACTTAATTTCTTCCCTGTTTATTAACTGAAAACTTTCACATAGACTTTCCTTGTGCCCCCTCTCCTCATTTTTCTTGTATCGGTTTGTTTGTCCCTGACAGTAAATTTCTGATAACTAAATTACATTATGTGATAACATTAGGTTATAGCTGTGTTTTTTTTTAATCACTAAACGTTCCTACTTGTAACTATTAATTTGACATTTATTACAGATTGGCCAAGCCCTGTTTGGAAAACCCATTATATCCTGCACAACTCTCTACAAACATTCACCAGACTTGCTACAACTGCCTCTTAGAGGTTATATTGAAGCTAACCCAGGTCCAGCTCTACCCTCCTGTATTCAAATTAATTAACAAAATATAAAAAATTACCAGATTAATGCCTTCATTTCCTTGCATAAGCCTGACTACGTTGCTAAGACAGTATCAAGGGTTAAGGCTAACAATCCTTCTTTATACTATTTTTCCCTTGGTGCAACTGCTTTTTTGACTCCAGACCTGGTACAAGTCAAAGAAGTGGAACTCTCATTCTGTTCAAGTCACAGTTGAACATCCAACTACTTGCTCGACTCAATGGTAAAACATAATTAATCTAACAGACTAATTGTATCCTCTCTCTCCCACAAAAATACTGTACTACACCTCACTGTAGCATACCTACCACCTCCTTCCTCACTCCCCAAGCTAAATAACCTACTAAGAGAAATAATTTCTTATGCAAATAGTATCAAAAAAATCATAATACATGGAGACTTCAATGTCAACCTGTTCTGGTTCATTTCTAATGACCTGAAAAGTCTTCTGATACAATTCAGCCTCACTCAGCTCATAGCTCAACATACTTGACCCCACCTCAACATGTCTCATCACTCCCCAAGATCTGATAACTAAAAAGCCTTCTCTTATTTCAAACACTACCAGACATCCACCTACCAGCTTTCAGTGTCTACTGCCCTTTTAGTTTTCATATACATTACCCATTTGTAAACATTCACCCAAAGCTTTTATCTTTTTGTAATAAATCACAGAATCCCCAGGATTTAATAAAATCCATGTAGTCATAGTGTAGAGCCTACATGGAATGGTACCATGTCCATGTACATGGTTCCCTCTCAGCAATCTGTCATTCATATTAATCATGGCGCATTGCTGCGGAAGAGCCCAAGAACTCAGTTATTAGATCAGTGTAGGGAGTGTAGCATTAACTGTGTCTGCAGATGGGTAAGACAATCCCTGTACTGTCCAATTGTAGTATATCAATGTTTTTTTTTCTTTTAATTAAAAAAGCATGTTTGCATGGCACAGTGCAGAGTGCAGCAATGTTAAGTATTGCCAAGACACCTGCCAAATATCTAAAAATAGAATGGATGCATTTAATTATTTACTTTAAATGTCAGGTTTAAGTGTAGCTGAGTGGGTTTGAGTGGTGTTGTGAGGTGCTCAGCAGTGCTTATACATAGCACAGAGGTATATGGTATAGCAGAATTTTACATATCCATGTAGCCAAATGGGTAGTGCTGCAACCTCATGAGCAGTAGGTGCAGGGTTTAATACATGGAAGGGAAAATAAGCATTTAGTTTTGAAATAGAATTTAAAAATTATTGCCATAATTTGTGTCTCACTGCGCTCCACTAAGCTCTGCTAAGACCTGCTAAGCACTATATAAATACAATAATGGCTGAAAATGTTTATGTACTGCTCAGCTCTGCTTGGCTGCTTTATGGACTACTAAGCACTGCTAAGCATATGGGTCTGCGGGTTTTTGGACTGCTCAGCTCAGCTGCACTGGTTTGTGCACTGCTAAGAGACATGCCACATTTTTAAATATTGAACAGTGGCATGTAAGGGTGAAAAAAACAGGCTATATTAAACTGACTAGGTGGGAGTACAACATAATCTGTTGGAGTGCTGACTGTGTAGTGACTATGGCAGGCATTGAAGAGGATGCGGGCTTTCAGGCACAGTG
The DNA here is from genome assembly GCF_019279795.1 of Protopterus annectens. Taxonomy (NCBI): domain Eukaryota; kingdom Metazoa; phylum Chordata; order Ceratodontiformes; family Protopteridae; genus Protopterus; species Protopterus annectens. Next base: position 221,436,351 of record NC_056736.1, on the reverse strand, counting down.
TTGGTGCATTCAGTAGTCCAAGATTATGGTTGGACTCCTGGTAAAAAAAAAAAAAAAACATGGTGACTGGTTGCTGCAGGGAGTGTTCCATGGCTCAGATTGTAAGGCAGAGGCCTGGGTCTGGCTGGTAGGTGAACTCATCAGTGTGACCGGTATCCCTCGCACAGGTGAGCAGGTTCATCACCACCATGATGACCTGAAGTGTCAAAAGGGAGATCTCTTGAACAACTGGGTCTGAGAAGCTCGAGCAGGGAATCCTCCACAAGTCTCTAAGTAATCTTACATCAGTTTGACTAGTATCTAAACTGAATATCTGGTAAACTGGTATGCATAATGGTGTGTTTCTCAACCACAGCTGCAGAGGAGATAGCTTGCAATATTGAGGTACATGCTGGGTGCTTGACCGTGTCATGAGTGTGGTGAGTACAGATGTATTATGCTAATTATAGTCATATAAGCAAAAAAGAGTAAAACATTAAATGCAATTAGGTATATACAGTAAAGATTGTATTGCAATGAATGTGGACTTAGAGCTGTACTGCAATAACTGAATACTGCCAACTGTAGTGCAATAAGCAAGGAAGAGTAAAGCATTAACTTCAAGAAAATATTTACAATAAAGTTCATAGTACAATGTGTGGAATTACAGCTGTATTGCAACATCTGCATAATCACAACTGTTGTGCAATAAAACCTCAAAGCTATTCCAGGAAATGCATGAAGGTATTTCCAATAAAGTATGTTATGCAATAAGTGTGAAAGTAGAACTGTTTTGCAAGAAAGACAACTGTTCTGCAAGAACACATCAGCCAACAACAATAACATCAAGGTAATCTGTGTACTTCAGGAATGTCTTCTTTTGACCATTGCAGTTAAGTTATATGCATTCAGGCTGGGAGTTAAGGTGCTGTAGTCAAGTATAACAGTGTAATTGTGGTAGCTGCAAATATAATGGCTGCCAAATGAATTGCTTAACACATGTAGTACTGGTTAAGACTGATTCTAGGCCACTATTGTTCACATAATGCTCTGTCATCCACAAACAGCAGGTAAGCAAGGTATATGGGTGGGGTAGCCCACTCCATGATCTGATATTGTTTGTTGACTCCACAGATATGTAAATCTGCTAACAATTTATTGTGTACACCTGCAGTCTATATGGTAATGTATAAGTTACCTACTATCTCTGTCATGCTTGTACTTCATGCATATGTGTTCTACTGTCACTGCAGGCTAGTGTAAAACTGTAGTAGTACTGCCAGGTCATATTTTGTTTCCAGGTAAGCTCTAGGCAAACAGAAGTCAGTCAGAAATCCTCAGTGACTCAGTAGCTCAGTTTGTTAAATGCACTATATAAAGTACATTTTGACACACACAGACCAGGGTTTGAATCCAGTGCTAGGTTTCACTACATAAATTCTTTTCCTGCAAGAACTACAGGCAAATGGGTGAGGTAGTCCATATTATCAGTAAATAATTGTGTGTTGCGATGTCACAGACTGTTTGAATCATTAGCAATAATGATAAAATACAGCATAAAAATAAAGGAAATAAACATTATTAAAATAAAATAAAGTGAAATCAGTAATGTGTATTCTTGGTATGGCTATATGCCTGTGATGTCTGTAAGAACATTGCTGCAGCCAATTCATACATGTCATGCAGATGTCCTCTGCAGCTGCTGCTATTGGGTTCTATCCCCATGCCTACCAAGCAAGGCATACTTATTGTTTAGTTTCTGTACTGTACACATACATGTCTCTCAAGTGTCATGCTGTCACGTAATGTACTTAGTAGTGTATAATCCCTCTGTCACAGGTATCATCAACATGAATACCTAAATAGCAGAGTATCAATACATCAGCCCACAGTACACCTTGGTAGTTATATAGGTCCATCTGATGTGCATGTGTTCTTTTTAGTTGTGTACATGCAGTTGTTATTGTTTGGCCCATCTGTCCCAAGCAGATAGCTTGAGAGGTATGTGTGTGCTACAACAGCTATAGGGCACTTGTACACATAAAGAAAGGACAGACCTGTAGAGTAGATAGTAGCACTGTTGTCAAGTATATAGCCAATAATAGTACAAAATACTAATGCCATGTGTTTCTCTCTTTCCCTACCCCTTATCTTCATTTATTTATTATTGTTATTCATTGGTTATGGCTCACTATTAACATATGTTGTTACATTAAACTGCATTTTGGGGCATGTTTTATTATTATTCATTATAATGGTTGCATATTAACATATCTTGTTGAATTACCTATTTTGTTGGCCTTACGCCATAACTGTTAGTGGCATGCTGTTATTATACCAACTGTTCTATTATGTATTGTTGTGTTGCACATAATATGCATTGTTAAGTACTTGGGTTATTTTCACTCTTCTGGCATGCTGTTATTACTAACAATATGTTTTATGCATAACTAACCTATGCTTATTGCTATACCTCCTTCACCACAGCATGTCAGGGTAGGCTGGTTCCTTGTGATCTGGCTACCCAACCTCAAATGGCCATTGCACCAGGTTCTGGCACATCTAGGACCCAGGCCAATGGTACTCCCTCCCCTGTCCCTGCACCTCCTGCAACATCAGGTGGAATTGCCTCAGGAGATGGGCCCAGCCTCCAACTGGGAGTGGTGGTAGAGGTGCAGTAGTCACCCTTCAGCAACTACCAGCCATGGTCCGCAGGATTGTTCATCAGAGCTATGAATGTCACCTGTGCCAGATTGAGGGCACACTGGCCAACATGCTGGGCAGGCTGGCCCTTCCACCCAGCTTCCAGCACAGCCACCTTTGGGGCAGTGAAGGAGCAGTGTTGACTGCCCATGGGTGAGGACCTCAGTCACACTGCTGCCATCTGGAGGAACATGCATCTCTGATTCCACAACACCCTCCCCATCCAAGATGTTTACCCCACTTATGTGTCACACACTGCCCATGTCTACTGTCTTTTCTGTCTGCTATTACATCCTCTCCTACCCAACTTGCATACCTATGTCCTGTCCTCAACTTTCCACTCTCTCCTTAAAAGAAAATGGGCATGTGTCCCACAAAAAAATATGGCCCAATACATAGCTCTCAATTTTGCACGTGTCCACTGGGCACAACTAATGTGGTCCAATTGGCTTGACAACACATTTATGTTGTCCCCACCTCTGTCCCTGGGGTTTGAGTCCAAATTCATCTACAAAATCTCTCAAAATGTGCAGCTGTTGCTGTACAAGATATAGATAGCTATGGTTCTTTCCTACACCCTTCCTGCAGTTCACTATGTTTTTTCCCCCTTCTTGCCTCCATTTCACCACTGTACTATCACCTCCTTTTTCTTTTCTTTATATATTTTTCCTACAGGTTGAGCGGATTTGTTGCTTAGCTCAGCTTAAGTGAGCTTTAATGAGTTCTAATGTCTATATGTATCTATGACAGTATTACTCACATGTAGAAAATAAAGACCTCTGCCAAATCTCAAACCCAGGCCCCTCACAGCTTTAGCACTCTGCATTAGCCCACCATGCTACACAGATTTCAGGCTGCTCTGCTGTTTCCAGCAATACATACTGACTGCTACCTACTGTCAATAAGCATGCAAATTATATACAAAAGGAATGGGAAAAACAGGAGAGTACCTTGGACCCTGGTGCAATAATACACCAGTGGACAGCTGAAGACATACCAATGGATGTATATGAGGCCTGCAATAGCAGGTATATGTGCCCTTTCATCAGCAACTTGTGGAAAGATACCTGCTAAGGCAGCTGTGGCAAAGTACATGTACAACTGGGACCCTGGTGTAGAAATACAACCATATAAAGCCACACACATACTCATGGATATAGAAATGTCTCTCACAGCCTGTATATGTGCACATATATTTGGCAATTACACATGCTGCTTCAGTAGCTCAGTCTGCTGAATGCTTTGAATGTAGTCTATTTTGCCACACACAATTCTGGGTTCAATTTCAGTGCTGTGATGCAACTTCAGTTACATTACTGTGCAGACAGAAAGTAATGACTGTGTCTTGCAGTCTTAATCCCCACAGTTTACTACTACTTACTTAATTAACTGCTATCCAGTTTTGCAAGATAAAGCCTGCAGGCAAAGACACAATGCACATATCCATATCACCTAACTATATGTTGCCTACCACTCTGTTATTCACACTTTTGCATAACAGACATACCTTATGCACATGCACCATTTGTACTGTATAGAATACCCTCACCCTGGCTCTGTTGTAATGACAGCCTTGACACAGCTGCCACAGAAACACATACAGCTTGCTGTCTAACAAACTGCTAACAAACATATCCTATGTGTTGTAAGCTGCAGTAGCAGCTGCAGCCTGTAGCATACATAGCTGTATGTAAAGGTAGCTGCTACAGACCTACCATACCTCCCAACTCCCTAGAACAAAGTATCAGGACACAGCCATACTTACAGGGGGGCAAAGGCCCAGAGACAGGGACATGTTCAACAGTTTGCTCCTACAAAGATAGTAGGTTGATAGAATAACAGCTACTGCATTAGCATGTATATGTTGATGGGTATGAAGTGTGACACTCACATGTCTCTCTCCCCTTACTGACATCAGCCCACAATGTTTGTCAGTGAACTGCCAGATGACCACAATGTTATTGGACACTGACCACACATATGAGGCAAAACTATGGACATACTTCAGAAATCTTTACAGTGGGCAGTAGTTGTACCTACTCTCTGTGATGCTGTAGTATCCACACTTCAGTAATGTCCATCTCAAACAGTAAGAAAGGGGCCAACGCCTACATGAATGCCTTATATATTGCACTGTGATGGCATCTCATTGGCTACTGATACTTCAATTCAGCTGTTTTGGCTGCAGTTAGCAATTCTGAGCCACTGATTGGTGCATAGGTAATTACCTGCTAATGAGCATTACCTTCAAAAGGAAAGCAACTAGTGCTGGGGAACAGGTCTGTATGAGATTTCAGTCACACAGACAGTGTATCTTACAAGCTTTGCAGAGGAAAGATTCAGAAAAGGAATACTGCACTCCACCAGGTGTGTAATAGATGTCTCCACATAATGGGATGCAGATGGGAGGATGGTGGTATGGAGAACAGGGAGTACAGCAGTAGGCTTGTCATAGATCTATGGTATTGAGATGTCATTGATACTCTGCTGTTCTACACCTACAGGCATGGCTCACACCTGTACCTGCTTTCCAGCACATCTCAGCTCTGTCCCTATAAATCCCTCCCACAATAGTCGGCTATTGTAGGAAAGGTAGTGGATTACACGTAGAACATAATGACAATAACTAAGGGTTTACACTCCTGTAACATCAAACGATGTACTGTATGTTACCTCCTCTCATTCTGTGAATGTGCCACATACATAATTCTAACATTGTAAAAGTGTCCCTGAATGTCCCTGTTGTACTCTGGCTACTTCCCTGTGTCCTTGACATGTATCCCAGTTTAGTTGAGAGCTATGCCTAACATACAAGCCATAATTAATGGTGGACTAAAGGGCCAAACTCAGTGACAGAGTATATATATTGCCTGTACAATGTAAGAACATGAGTAGATTAACACGTATTACTGTAGCATAACTGTTTTCTGAGGGGTATGATGTGTGAAAGTCAGAATCTCACTGTATATTCTGACATCAACCATCAATGATTGGCCAACCATTTACCCAACATCCACAGGTTTGTGTGAATAGGACCACATGTATGAGGCAAACATCTTGACATTCTGCAAACATCTGTATAGTTGAGAGGTATGATGCCTACAAGGGACATATACTACAGCAGTTTTGCATTGCTCTCTTGTCAGTTTGGCACACTGATATTGCTTGACTGTCCCCATATAGTTGTTGTAACAACACACTACTATTTGTCTGACAGTGGCAGTATGACATATTAGTGGAAATTTACCCATAGAGGACACACCACAGTAGACTGCAGTAATAGGTGTAGGGACATACAGCAGAATCTGTCTCTGTACACAGGGACATAACCCAGTATTGCTACTATCTTGGTGATATCCACACATGTGGTGTATTTCAAGACTGTGGGGTATGACGTGTAAGGGAGCAGTGGATGGTACATGCCATTATGGGTGTGCAGGATATGTACATAATGGATGTCCATGTAGCTGGTCCTGTAATGTGTTCCCCTCTTGTTAAATTTCAGGAACCATGTATCACAGGAGACATCCACCATTCGTGACTGCAGAGTATGATATAATACTGGATGGCATCATGCACTACCATCACATCTTGCTTAGCAGGGCTCGGCACAATCGGGAACAGTGGGCAGCATTGTGGGCAGACCTGGTACAGGCTGTCAATCAGATTGGCCAACAGGACAGGACCTATGAGCAGGTCTGACACCGGGCAACAGATATGGTGAATGCTGCATGTCAAAGAGCAGCTGTGGTTGCCAGTGATTGTACTGTCACCTGTGGAGGCCTTGTGATGGAACAACCACTGTTGGCCACAGAGGAATTTCTGGCAAACTTAGGATAATCCAACAGCTCCCAGGCATCAATCACACATCCTAGAGCTGGGCGCCACAGTGTCCACAGAAGACAAGTGTCCAGGTAAGCTTGCTGTGTTCACCAGTGTAATACTGTATCAGTCATTGTGGCAGGCTGTACATACCAGTACATGGGTGTCAGGTCTATCTGCATTGGGGAGATTGGGTTTTATCCACAGTTGTTCACACATACTCAGAAGGTCAGCAGTATAGCCATTATCATAGTAGCTACTGTACATTGGATATATGCACATATTACCTTGTAGCGCTGCAGCATTTGTTGATGCTGACAATACCTCTCCCTCACCTTTTCATATGTCCGTCAGGTGTGGCCAATGCCCATGATCCTGTACCTGGTAAGTGTGATACTGTTATTTTATGGATCATATATTCCCTAAGAAAGTTAAGGGCTGCTATTTCGACCTATGTACAACTGTTGTGCTTAGCCAGAATAGACTATTTGTATGTTCCAGTCTGGAACAGTTAACTACAGTGCATAGACTGGGTAATGACAGGTGTGTATTTGTACAAACATTAACACATTTGCACTTATGAGCAACTATGCAACCTGCTATACATGAGGCAATTACTCCAAGATGCCTAGGCAAATGCAATAGGGTGATGGTACATACCTGAGATAGTGATACTACAACTGGCATATCATTCTTAAGATAGGTGTACTGGGTGTTATGTGTAGTTCTGTTATATACACTGCCATATTGCATATCTCACAGGTGTATTATATGGGCAACATTAACAGGATGTAGCTGAAGTGCATGTTATAAAGGGCCTGATTTGTCTGTGTATGTTGTTGTGAGTTTGTTGTGCATGGGAGCAGAGAAGAGAAGATGTAGCACATGTAATGCATTTGTGCATCCTCATCTGTATGCATCTGTGTGGATTACCATACATAATAGTGCAGGTAATAATGTACTGCTTTTGTCTTACTTCTCAGTGGTGAACGGGGGGGGGGGCATTTGGCATCTGTCCCCCTCATAACCTGATGTCAGTGTCTGTAGATCAGAATGTAACCTGTGTGTGCTATGTCTTTAAGAATCATGCAAGGCTGTGTGCGCACATATAAATTCCCGACACGTGCAATCCCTAGTGACATTTTGTAGAAGCAGCCAGAGAGTGAGTATGTATGATCACTGTAGTTAGTTTGTATATGTTACCTAATTCATAGTCAATAAGCCTCTATAGTGATGTGTTTATATAGAATAAAGCTGCTCAAACAGAACCCACAAAGACTTGTTTATTTCTGTACCAGCACAAAAGTGACATGATGTCAGAACCAGGATGGAAAAGAGAAGAACATTTGGAGCCATGAGGTGTAAAGACGACAGCAAAGGTGAAACCAAAAGAGAACAGTAGAAATACAACCAGAAAGAATCAAAGGTAATGAAAAATAACACAAATTATTTACTCGATGTGAAAAGAGGAAAGGAAGAGCATCACAAGGGCACAAACCATATTATCAGGCAAGCGGAAAGTACAAAAAAGTTTGATAGCTAAAGAAAATGTTTGAGACAAATGTATTTGACAAGATGATTGACTTTAAAGTACAAAATGAGCATGTTTAAGGCCAAACAAGCATGTTTAAGACATAATTGCTTATGCTTGCAGTAAAACAAGCACAAGAAAAGTATGTTGGGCATAAAAAGGGCTTAAACAAGCAAAAAGAATATAATAAGAAAAGAGAAAAGGGCACAGTAAGCAAAAATAAAACAAGGCAACTGCTTTTGTTTGGGCAAAGTGCTGTGTTTGGGCAAAACTACGACTTTGTATTGTATCAAGGGCATAATTAAAGTTATTCGAAGTATCTCAGAGTGCGTAAAAGTGCTTAAAGTGTGTGCTTATTACTGTACATGTATTTCAAAGAGTTCACTGTGTGCAAAGTGCAACTGTTTCATGTAATTCATTCAAAGCATGGTTATTTGAAGCTCTTGTGCTAGGTATGTCTATTCGCAAAGTGCCGCCATTACAGAATGCTTCTTGTCCTGTAAAGAGTTGCCTAGCAAGGTACTGCCATTTTGATGACATTTCAGTGTATTTATTGCATGCAGTCATTTGCAAAGTGCAAATACTTCAAAAGATATTGAATTTGGGAAACAAAAGTCTGATTTATTTGCATTGATAAAAGGTGTTTCTTACAAAAGATTACAAGAGTATTACAGTGTTCGTGAATTGCTCAGTTGCATCGTAAAGTTCTTGAATGTTTCCTAAAGTGATGACTTTGATAAGTGATGGTATATGACTGTAGCATTCCTGCCTTTATCGATAAAGTTCTAAGTGATTACTTTAGCATTTCTACCTTTACCAATTTTGAAAGTAAATGACTTTAGCATTTCTGTCTTTACCAATTCTGCAAGCATAGTGAGTGATGATAAATGACTTTAGCATTTCTGTCTTTACCAATCAAAGATTTCATAAAGCATTGAAAAGTCTGAGAAATTATTCCACATATCTCCATAAAGCATTGAAAAGTCTGAGAAATTATTCCGCATATCTCCATAAAGCATTGAAAAGTTTGAAAAGCTATTCCGCAAAGTCTCATAAAGCATTGATAGTCCGAAAAAATTATTTCACAAAGTACAGTAAAGTAGCAAGAAATCTAAAAAGCTATTTCGCAAAGCACAGTAAAGAGTCAAGAAATTTGAAAAGCTATTTTGCAAAGTAAAGTAAAACATCGAGAAATCTGAAAAGCTATTTTGCAAAGTGCAATAAAGCATTGACCAGCCTGAGAAGTTTATTTCGCAAAGTCCAGTTATTTGAAAGTATTACGAGGTTGTTCATTCGCAAAATTCTGATAAGCGTAAAGAGAGAAAGTATAAGTACAGAGCACAAAAGCATTGAACAAATTGTGTTTATGTCAATTACTTCTGCATGTGTGTGTGTGTGTGTGTGTGTGTGTGTGTGTGTGTGTGTGTGTGTGTGTGTGTGTGTGTGTGTGTGTGTGTGTGTGTGTATTCCTGCGTATTTGCAAGACCCTTTGCTGGTATTTGTTAGCATGGCACATGGATTTCAAAAACCTCAACCACTTGTAGTCGATAAGAATATTGCAGAGAACTGGAGAATATCTGAACAAGTGTGAGATATTTTCATACAAGCAGCTTATGCACATAAGAGGCACATGCCAAGGCATTTAGTTTGCTAAATCTAGCAGGATCTGAGGCATAGAAAGAGAACATTCATTTCTATATGCACCAGCAGTGTATGAAGGTGAAGGTGCAGATCTCCATATCATTGTGAAGCTGAATCAGGGGAAGACCCCCAAGTGCTTGAAGCGTAAGTTCAGAGAAATATGCCACCCCTAGATGAACATTACATTAGATAGACACTTGTTTTACACAAGAAATCAGAAACCAGGGGAAATATTTGCAGCTTATATAACTGACTTAAGAAACAGAGCTAAAACCTTTCAGTTTGGTGATATGCTAGATGAGCTGATAAAAGGACAGACTTATGTGGTACTAACAGTACTACAGTGAGAAAACGTTTACTTCATGACGGTGATTTGATATTAAGCAAAGAAAAAGAGATTTGTCATATCCATGAGGTGACAGAAAGACGTCAACATGCCTGCGAGTGACAAAATCATGGTTTCAGTGAGCTCCAATGCAAACATAGATAGTATGCAACACATGGCAAACAGAAACAGGCCTAAGCAAGGGGCAGCCACATGTTTTCCAAAGAAGGTACAAAGCTTTCCAGAAAGTTCCAGAAAAATTGCAAGGTCCACTGCCAGCTCAGTGCAACACAAACTTGAGTCAGCAAAACCAAAGTCTAGCTTTATTGTTAACTGTCACAGTTGTGGTACAAATCATGTGTCTAAAAGAGAGAAGTATTTAGCAAATGGTCAGCAATGCCACAAGTGTAAAAAATGGAACAATTTCCAAAAGTTTTGCAAATCAAGTAAGACTCACTCAGTTGTAAAGAAAGGTCACACAGAAAAGCAAGTTGATCAAGTAGAGGCAAAACAGTCAGCTTTATGTGTGGATGGTGTATCAGTACTTGGAGAAAGAGTTGATGCAGTAAACTTATTAACAAGTGGTGAAGTGTTTTGTATGGTTCAGATCAATGGAAAATACAAAGAGCTCAAAGTAGGCACTGGGTCAAAGTGTAATGTTATATCAGCGGACATATTTGCAAAAGTGAGAACTAATGAACAACTCAATGTAACCAGCAGTGCAAGACTTGTTGTATATGTGTCAGTACCTCCAGTGCTACAGAGGGAAGTGTGCTGTCCATACCATGATGTGGCAGGCCATATGTAAGGGATCCTGCGTGGTCCCATGGGGGACACTAGCTCAGTAGACAGCAGTCATCATTAGGTACTAGCACTGCAATGGAGCTTGGGCATGGTTGTGCCAGTGCTACTCCTGGTGAAGCCATTTCCCATGTTCATGGCTGGAAATGGTGAACTGTCCATTCTACCATGCACATTCCACAGCTGTCCACCATACAAATGTGTATGATTAGCACTGGGCTTGACTAGGCCAATGCCACTGTCACATGCAGGTCACCAACAGACACAAACGGCACCTCTCCATGGCCCATCTAATCAGCACCCCTTCCTGACTCACACACATGCTGTCAACAGTTTGGCAAAGCCTAGGCCTCTGGTACCCCCCACACCACACCCTGTGCATGTGATGATATCTGTACCACATCCCTGCCATCCGTGCTATTGATGCAGGGACCTGTAAATATATATCTGATGCACAGGGTGACTATATTACTTTACATGTGTTTGCGTAGTTCAGTACTGTTATGCTACGGCAGTTGTCGTGGGCCATGACAGGTACTGTATGCTGGCATGTTTCATGACTACACATCAAACTTTGTGCATCTTTGTTGCCTGATTGTACACTGATGGTAACATTACAGAATGACAGGTGTGTCACAGACCTGTGTATGGATTTGTCGCAGGAGTCTGAGCAGTTAAACTACAGACACATGGCGGCAATACAGTGGCAGAGGATGCAAGGCAGCACAGCAGAAATATGAAGCCAGCAAGGTATGCCAGTATATGTGCATGACTTCCTAGGCACATATGTGGAGAACAGTGTATCAGGGACAAAGGGGACAGTCAGCATCATCATGCTATCATACTCTGTGACCAGGTCTGCGACCCTTGATACATGTCACCTGGGTATTCTGCATATACAAATCTAGATGGTGGCAGACATCAATTATGGTTATGAAGATGAGGGCAATTTAGGGTCAGCGGCTAGTAACAGGGCCATAACATGCATAACAATTGCACAGATGTGCATGTGCTGCAAGTACTGCAAGGGGATATATTTACACATACACAAGTTGGATGCTGTGAGATTAGAACCACTATGTAACTAGTAATGCACACTATATCTTGCAGTACTTGTCACATGTGCCACAGAGTTTATCTGTTATTAGATTCTCAGCCAGTGCTCTTAAGGTGGATGACATCAGCAGACATTGTAGATGAGGGGATTTTGAGGCCAGTAGCCAGTCACAGGGCCATAATATGAAAACCATTGTATGTAGACAGCCCATGTGACCATGTCCGTAGTGCTATGAGGGGATATATTTATACACACACACACAGACTTGGGTGATATGAGATTAGAACTCCTACCTATCCAGTATTACACACTACAGCACACAGTACTTATCGCACATGCCTCCCATTATGTTTGTTGTATATGTTGATGCAGGCACAGTACTTGTGGAGTACCTTGTGTTAGACAGCATGTGTGGCCTGCAGAGTGATACTGCTTGGTACTGTTATTGTATCTAGTGTTCTAGGGGTGGGACACCTGGTAATATCCCTGCTATGTATGTACATTTACAAGTCTAGCCATATGTGGCTGTTTGCAGTTTAATAGGCGGACATGTTGCCAGGGACAATATGGCCTGTCCGAGACATGTGCTGCACCCATTGTACAATACATCACCTGTGCACCTGTGTCTGTCTACAAGGTGACAGTCCACAGACACAGGGGTCTGTAGGTGAGTGAATTATGTACTGCTGCAGCCTTGGTCTTGTTCCATCAGACAACTGATTTGATGTGTAAGTGTAGATAACCCCATACATCCCCACACATATCTATATAAATGTGTATAACAGGGATGTATCCTTAATTGTTGTTGTGTGTGTACATTATGTAAATGGTTTATGTAGATATATGTGGAGAGCCTATGTATCATTGTACTTTATATAGCTTTATATACCTCTCTCTCTCTCTCTATATCTATATATATCTATATATATATATCTATATATATATATATATATATATGTGTGTGTGTGTGTGTGCCACATACTGACAGATACACTCATCAAGTGTGAGAGGGATATGGAGACACAGATATGTATACATAGCTGTATGTATGTACAGACATATTTCCACATAGCAGGTTTTTGGGCAGTAGAGGCAACAGACTTGGGCTCAAGTTAGCTAAGTGTAGGAGCATGCAAGTGTGACCGTCAGTACTTACAAGGTGACTCCAGGGTAGAGCTACCTATACTCCAGGCCATTGGCTGCTGCACCTACTACCACAGTATTGCACTTCCCTGATATTGTCCAAGGCCTTCTCTGCTGTTTCCTGACCTAATTATGTGACTCATACCTCACAACTGTACAGAACATCACAGACTGGCCAGAATTTTACCTCATATGTTTGGTCTGTTTTACATAACATTGTGGTTTTCTGGCAAATTAGTGATAACTGTGTGAAGACTGCAGTCAATAAATAATGACAGACATTTGAGTTTCAGACTTTATACACATCAGAAGATTCATGCTAATGCAAGACTTGTAATTCTATCGACATTCTATATTTGTAAGAGCAAATATTTAAAACCTGTCTCTATTTGTGGGCCTTGGTCCCCTTTTATTGATGGCTTTGTCCAGATTTCCTGCTCTAAGAGGTTGAGAGGTATGATGTGACTGGGGTACATGATGTAACACCACACACAGGGTGACAGTCTGCTTACCTCTCCATGTTTTTGCAGAATGTTCAGCATTTCACCACACATGTCTGCTCTGCTCCTCTTATATTTGTGGTTTTGCGGTACTATACTGTAAACAACAGTCACTGAGTTATTGTATCTACTGACATATTTCAGTGATGGACTTTACATCCTGCAGCTAATCTGACTTGTCTGCTGTTATACTAGCCACCTACTAGGTTACTCAGAGGGTGTATAATGTTTGTCTGTAGGTATGGCCCTTTGTCCCCCCATTCACTCTGGCTTTATCCAGCTTTGCTGCAGTAACAGATTGAGGTGTTATTACAGTCTGTGGGAATACCACCATATGAGCACCTCACATACAAAAGATGTTTTGTATGCTTCCAAATTCGAACCATCAACACCATCGCCCATGCAACTGTCCCTGCCCAGTGAGTCACACCAGCCACCAGACAGACAGGTTTCATTCCTCACACTATCAACAACATACAGGAATTGTCTGGTCTGCTGGTATATCATTGCAGACTTACTGTTACAGCAGTTGTATGGGAACATTGATGTGTTTGGGGTGCAGGACAACCAGCCCATGCTCTGCTGGCATAGACAGTTGTGTGACTGCCTGTGACCCCACTGTTTTGCATCTCCCTTGAATAATATCATTGAGTTTCCAGCCATGTGGCCTAGTGGATATTATGGGGCTCACACTAGTAAACAGAGGACCTGTTTTCTCAAGTGGCTGTTAGATCTGTACACGTAGCCCAGCAGCCCACTGCAGATCTCTGCAAGTAGCCCATAGCACAGTATATATAGCCCACTTTATTCCCTTGCATACATGCAGCATGTCCATATATGTGCTACCATATTGTAATACCCCTTACAAGTGGTGAATAGGTGAGTGACTTACCTTGTGAGTGCAGCAGTTGACAGACCTATAGTTTAAGAATAATTCTGTATGATGCATGCAGTCCACAGTCAATACATGGTGAGGTACAGGTTGTGTGGTCTGGCTGGCATAATTTTTACTAATATGTGTGCCAGACAGAGTAAGGTGTCAGTCTCTAGAGCCCTAGGTTGTCAGTGCATGTGCTATGCATTGTCTCTTGGCCAAGGCCAGGGCATACTGTGCATGCCTACGTCTGCCTACAGGGACAGCCTCAGGGTGGGTCCTCCTCTGAGTCCCCCTGTGGGTGCGGCTGTGGTGACCTAGGCACTGGTGGGGGGCTGTGTATTCTTTTCCTTTGCTGATCCTGCTGCAGCTGTTTCCACAGGATCATATTGTGTAGTATGGCACATACTGTGAACATCTGTGCACATGTGGCTGGAGAGTACTGCAGGGCTCCACCAGATATATCATGACACTGGAACCATTACTCCAACAGCCTAAACACACTCTACGATGTTCCTAGTTTGTGTGCGTGTTTCATTATAGCATTCTTTGGAGGGTGTGTATGCATTTCTGATGGGTGTCATCTTCCATGGTTCCAGTGCGTAGCCAGCATCCTCCAGTAAAATGCTGTGTGGGATGTTCCCCCTAGCAAACATCTAGTATGGCTATGTTGTGTGCCAGATATGGGAGTCATAATAACTGCCAGGGCTGCCAGCACATGCATATAGGATCATGCTCTGGACATTGCACATGACCTGGCAGTTGATGGTGTGGTACCCCTTGTGGTTGACATATATTCTACCCTCCTCACCAGGTGGTGCCTTGATGTGTATATGAGTGTAATCTATGGCACACTGTACCTCAGGGTAGTGTGCTACATTGTAGAAGAGTCCCATTCTGCTGGCCCTCTCCTCAGGGGTGTGGGGAAAATAAATGAGCTCGCTGGTATGTGGTAGCATGGCATCCAGGAACTGGTGGAGTACCCTGAAAGCAGATACCTTTGAGACCCCCATCATGTCCCCAGTTGGTGTTTGGAAAGTACATGTAGCCAGTATCCTAAAGGCTACATATACTTTTGTTTCCACAGGGATGGGTTCCCCTCTGTTGGCTCTGGGTCTAAATTGAAGTTGGCAAAGCTCAGTGAGTTCTTGAAGTATGTTCCTGCCCACCCTATAGCAATCTACAATCTCCAGCTCATGTAGCTCCTGGCAGGTTACCCTGGGCCTGAACACTCTTCTCCTTTTTAATCTAGGCTTATGGTCAGTATCAGCAGTGCCTGCATTGACCTCATCATCAGGGACATACATATGTAACAGACCTGCAGTAGTCCCTAGCATATTCTCAGTTAAAATTCCAAAGTCTGTACTTCAATGGTGCGGAGTATATGGGAAAAGTCAGATTGTAGGGTGTATGCATACTTTATAGTGCTCTGCTGTAGGTGTAGCCTATGTGATTGGCTAGCTATGATGCATTCCACCTGCCAAGTACATCATTAAGGGTATTTAATGGCCCTAGTTTAAGTGAAACAGGATTCATCACTAATTAATATATCATTGGCTTTCTTAGCCAATTATTTATTTATTTTTTTTGACACCCTTCCTTGCTGAGCACTTTGGCATGACATGCAAACCTGCGCCACAAAGATAAGCAGACATGCCCCCATGGAAGGTCACACTCAGCATGGCAGTATGCCATGCAAGCATGATCAAACGTGAGCCTCAGAGGGAAGCACATCTTAACAGTCAGTATACACCACCCCCTGCTCAGCTCAATGGTGCACTTGGCAAACAGGCACCGCTGAGCTCCAATGAGCTTACAAGCACTCACATACAACCCCTTTGATGTCAGCTACCTCTTCTGTGGACACCAACATGGTTTGGTGCCTACACAGATTGGATCTGCAGGCACAGATACCCATCTGGGCTATTCAGTAACCCCAGCTCATTTGCATACAGATCCATGCACAGAACCTGGAAACTGCATGGTTCCAGGCCCTGCCTCATTAACAACCACAGCTGTGTGACATTATACATACTCCACACAGGGTCTTATAATGCATTACTGTTACAAACTCACAAATTCTGTTTTTTACACTCTTTTTATATATTTTTTTCTATAAAGGCATGTTTGTGCACTGCAGCATGCCGTGCAAACATACCCAGGGTATTAAAGAAAGTAAAATTATTTTACATTATTTTCCATAAGGTTTTGTATATACAGTGGAGAGTTTTGCACATATCTGTGTCCACTATGCTATTTCTGACATGCTAACTACACTTTTGCAGCCCGTGATGTCATTTTTACATCCTGTACATGGAATGTTTCCATGTACATTATGGACACCGACTCTGGGTCTGCATGACTCCCTATCTGCTTGCTGGATCATTCCACCACCCTCACTTGCATGCATCTCACCTGCTTATGAAATTATTGCATGTCATGGACACCTCTGTGAACAACACTTGTACCCCCCTCAGGTCCGTTTATTGGATTGCACATCTGCTTACTTCCATGTAAACACCATGCCACTATTCCTATATGGAAAATGCCACTATTCCTATATGAAGAATATGTCAGAGCAGACTTTATTGAATTCCTCCACAATAACATTAACAAACTTAAAACCACTGTCTCCTTAATGGACTGGACACCATTACTGAATTAATCTGATCCTAACACTGCTACAGAACTACTCACCTCTTTATTGACTGACCTGCAAAACTCCTGCTTCCCAGTAATTCAAAGATTAAGCAAAAAACTAACAGCTGGCAAACCTACAAGCTTAAAGCTCCTCTGCAACTCAGACATAAGGCATGGGATTCCAGGAAAGCACTTCCAACTGTTATAAACAGATAGCAATACACCAAGCTAGGCAACCTTCCCAAGCAAGCAATACACCATCATAAAAGATACCTGATGAAATCATGCCAAACATTGCTAATAAAATTGCCTAAAAACTTCTGAAAGAGGTCAGCCAACTCTCAGGATGGAACAGCCTTACCTCCATGAACATCGTCTCAGCTACCTGCTTCTGATTTCCTTTTTCTTTCATCCTCTTTCCCATCCCATTCACTAGCCAATGCCAAAGTGCATGTGCCACTCCCACCTTTCCTTCATACATCCTTTTATTCTATTTCAGAAGTACCACATCCAAAGGCAAGCACCCTCTGCTTAAACAGATTAAACTTGATACCACCCCACCCCCCATTACAGACAACCTTCATTCAGAAATAACATCTTAAACTCACTGAAAAACATCTACAGCCTGTATATTACACTTAATATTATGCCTAATGTCTGGAAAAATGCCATTATAAAATCCCTCCCTAAGAAACTCAGTCCCTTATATCCATCATACTTTTGGCCCATTTGTATTCTCCATTGCCTAGGAACGATTCTGGAAAAATTACTTTACTTGCAACTCAGTCAGTACATTAACAAATACCACACTGCCTCTCGAAAGCAGCATGGCTTTTGGTCTGGTCGTAGTTTATCCACAATTATCAGGACACTCTACAATAAAATTCTTCTTGGAATGGCAAAGGCCTAATAACTGTTGCCATTTTTATTGACAATCACCAGAGCCTTTGGTCTGGTTGCACATGCAATTCTTCAAGACTATCTCACTGTAATAAGCATTAGTAATGATGTACTGCTTTGATTCAAAAACTACCTCTCTTTCAATATAACAAGCAATACTAGCGTCTGTATCTCTCTCTAAAGCAGTGTGTTTTTGGTCTGGTTACAGTACATCCACAGCTATCTGGGCACTCAGTGACAACATTCTTCTTGGAATGGACAAAGGCCAATTACTGAAGCCATTTTTGTTGACCTTACCAGAGCCATTGAGCTTGTTACTCACTCAATTCCCCTAGGCCATCTCACTGAAATAGGTATTGGCTGAACAAAAATACTCTAACTGCCACTTCCTTCTCAATGAATTTCAATTTATCAATCTCTAAATCAGTCCCGTTGTAGAAAGCTGTCCACAAGGATCTATTCTGGCACCTCATTCTTTTACATCTACATTAACAGCCTTCTTTTTGACAAACCCCATCTTTCTCTCTTGCTTTCTGCTGATGGCATGTTTTTGCTCCACTCCAGCAATGCTAGCTCTTCTATTGAACTTGAAATTCAGGCTAATTTTCATGCCCTTATTCAATGGGTCAGTGCAAACAATTGCTGTAAAATGCTTCTAAATCAAAAACAATGCATTATGGAACTAGGTAAAAGTTCTCTTCAATCTCCTGGCTTCTAAAAATTCTCAGTCATCTTAATAACAGTATTGACAATGTCACTTCATTCAAATGCCTAAAGATTTGTTTGGATCCCTTCCTAAATTTCCAACTCTACCTGAAGTACACACACACACACACACACACACACACACACACACACACACACACACACACACACACACACACAAAAAACAAAAAAAACAAAATTAACTCTCTCCCATTCTGGGCTAATAGCATATCCCATTTTTTACCCAGACCCTGAAGAATGCCTCAGCTAGAATATTGTCTCCGTCTAATTGTTGCGGCCTGTAAAAAATTTTATCCACAATGTAGTCTACCTCAAATGCTTTTTGCAGATTCATTGCTATCTCACCAAGAAATGAACACCACTGCAAGACCATTGAAAAATCCTATTGACTACCTGTGAAACAATGTGCTGACTTTCTACTTGCCTCTCAGCTATATGCACTTATCATGAATGAGATCTTTCCCCCACTAGCATCCAGACTATTCAGAGAGGCACCAACATACAACCTTAAGACATCTTAAACACTTATGGCCTCTCCTCCAAACCAACCAAATCAGGCTTCATTGCACAGATCATGCATTCTCAGTCCTTGGTCCCAAACTGGGGGGTATCTTTGCTTTTGTAAAGGTCATTCTTCTTACTACTTTTTTTTTCTAGTCAGAAATAAAAACACATTTTAAGACTATAAAATGCAGCTACCACCACTGTCATATAACATATCCTCTTCATATCATTTGTCCCTCTACATACCTTGCTCTGACTCTACTTTTGATTGTGATTTTCACTAGGTACATAAAATGTATATATATTGTGTTTTGTCAGTCATTCTGTTTATGATGCCATTTATCTCTTGCCTTTATACCCTCACGCCAACTATGATATTTACCTTGCATACAATATATGCATATATTGCACTTTTATTCACACTGTATATAATGTCATGTGTCTATTGTGTTTACCCTGAGATGAGACTGAAATAGGTCCAATGGGACCAGTGTTCAACTCTGGTTAAGAAATTCCAAATATATAAAAAATAAAAAATGATCTGCTGACAATTCTGACATGATGTTTGTCATAAACAACACAGAGATCCTAGAATATCTACAATTTTATCAGTAACGTCTTTAATAGTAGAGCTTTACAAAAAAGAGTTACTTTATTAATGCTTTTTCTTTATTAATCAAAGTGGTACAAAATGACTTCTGAATGTCACACTGCACCATGTATTTTGCCCTGTAGAAATATTATTAAAGAAAGGATTCAAGTATCTTCAGAAAATATGATTCGGATAACAGTTAATAAATATATGGGATAAAAAAGTCTTCTTAGTATGTATGGGTATTATTACTTTCATTCATCTTAATGTTAGATTAAAATAAAACTTAAAATGAATGAGTCTTCTCCCTCAATTCATGTATTAGGTTATTTCACATAATGAAAAAAAATCTTATTATATTGAGCTGAGACTCAGATGCAGAATAGAAATAGTGACATGACCTAGATAATACTGTTTTTAAGCATATCCATCTGAATATGTTGAATTTGTAATCAGCATTGTAAGATTAGATATCCCACAGAGAATGCATTACCTTAGTTTTGGATTAAGCTTTTTATTTTTTCCTGAAATCTGTACAAGTTTCTTATTTTTTTACTATTATGAGAACAGGTGCAAAATGTTCATTCTTTCTCATATAGAACAGAATTCTGTGAACAAAACATATTCCTAAATGAATTACTGTATCATGATTCATTCTTTTAGAATTAGAACTTAGGTTAATAATGTAAATTACATTAATTCTGGAGAATGCATAGTTTGACTATTAATGAATATGAAGCGTGAATAAGAGGCTTCTACTTATGATATCACCTAAGAATATAACATTTACAGTAACTAATCACATAGTCATCAACAGAACAGTATGTCAAACAGACTATGCCAGGTTTCATACTGAAGTGATAAAACAACAACCAAGAAAGGGAACGAAAAGACAGTAAGGATTGCATCTGGTTTACATATTTTACCGCAGATTAATTATTCAGCTAAAGCCATCATGTAAGTGATGACAACCAGACATGCTTTTCTATGACAGCATTATCAATATGACATAAAGAATGAGATAAAATGATTTGATAAATAGTAAATGTGCTGAATTACTTACTAAATACCTGTTAATTAGAGATAATGAGAATAGAAGTTCAGCCGCACTGCTTCTATAGAATTAGAACAGTACAGGGATTAGTCATGTTACTTACTTGCTTGCTGACAGAAAGTAATATCCACATGTAAGGAGGCAGTGGTGACTTTATATAAAATTATTAATATGAGTGTGTCCATCATACAAGTTAGATTTAATCATTTTTAGAGTTATTAAGATAACTGAGATGGAGTCGTCCTTCAGGAAGTAAAAATCTTCTTAAAATAATAGAATTAATAAGCCAATGACAACTGGGAATCTAGAAACTTTACTGCACTATATTATGTCCAGTTCACCATGCTGTTGTTTTGCAGGCTCTCTTTATTTTTATTTTTTGCATGTTTTGTGCACATCTATTGAGTAATTCATTGATTATGTATTTATTTATTTGTTTGTTTCTTAATTGTGTAAGTAATCTAGTCTTTCTTGATTTTCTTTCTTGCACAACCCAGGCCACAAGTGCAAATGCAAGTCTAAATGCATCAGCATGTTTTTTAGAAGTGAGAGGAAAGCAAAGTACCAGTAGAAAATCTGTGCCAACATGGAGAAAATATGCAAAATTCTACAGTTAGTGATTAGAAGTTGAGACTGATCTCTGGACCACATATTAAGCAGGGATCTTGGCTCTAGATGATTGTCACTGTTGAGATGACACCCTGACCCCATGTGCAAAACTTGGAGAAAGGGGTTGTGGATGGATGGGTGGTGCTTACCACTAGTCTATTAACCTACAGTGCTGGCCTTTACTGGAACAAACCAAAACCACCTACATATGCAAAGAAAGCTACTAGAGTTATTTCAGATGGTAAGAAAAATGTTTTTAAATATAACTTTATAGTATGTCAGATAACCACTTTAGCAAGTAGGTACTGCGGATTTAGAACCACTGCTTATATTTAACCACATAGACATTGCTTTCATTAGGAAATCATGGTGATTTTAGTTAAAACCGTCATTATGTATGGAATACAATGGGCACTTGCTTAAATTAATCAAAGTAGAAAGAGTTCAATAAGCCTTGAAAGTTTTCTGAGAAGCAGATGTATTAATTTTATTTTTTTATATATGTTATCTAGAGCAGTTTAATCATTTCACATCTATGGCTTACTGAAAGGGTTGAACTTTGCTTTATGTGGATGGGGAGTCAGTTCCATAGCAGTGGTATCCTCTGCAAAATATTCCTGTTGCTGAAAACTATTCTGTTGATCTTGCAGAAGCAGTTGAAATCTCTGGAATGAAATCTATTAAATATTGAATACTGTCCATATTCAAACACAACTTGGATTTATGGATGGGAAACAGAAAATTTACCGCAGGTCTGTCACTTCAGAAGAATCTCCTAAATGTTTTATCCCATGCATGGGTCCCCTGAAATTATCTGTGTTATGATCCCAGTTATTCTCATTAGAGGTTATATATAGTTATTGATGGGTAACTCCAAACTCTAACCAGATGGGATGAGTTAATTTGAGTACAAAAAGGGAAAATGACTAGGTTTAAAATGGCCTGCAAGGGCAGCTAACCTAAAACGTATCTATGAATCTAAAATATAACTATCTGTGCAATGCAGAGATGAAGGTTTGAGGAACAGGACATAAATGCCTATTTCAGCATGACCTACGAAATTGTTGATGATGTTAAAAACAGACTAATGATTTAAACTTGTGGCCTATTGCCTAGGAGCTACGAGTAACCTAAAGGTAGTTGACAGCCAGCCTTAGCATATTCTGAGTTTCTTAAAAATTGACTGTAACGCAGGAATGGTTCAACATTAGGGACAACCCCCCCCCCCCCAAGATCCAGCCAACATTTAATAAATGAATGGATATCCTCAATATGGGGAAAGGAGGCATTCAGAAAGCTTATGTATAATGAAATATTAAAACAATCTACAAGACATTTATGGTTCAGTTGCTTATCAAAAGTAAGGTAGACAAGAAGAGGTAACCATAGCCGGCCTTAGGCATAGGCCAACTAGGCGGCCACCTAGGGTGCACCTTTTGCAGGGCCACTTTTCCAGTATTTATTTAATGTAGTTAGACCAGGATGGGGGCACCAGGTGGTGTGGTGGGGGGCGCCGTGGAGTCCTTTTGCCTAGGGCACCAGTTGACCTAGGGCCACTCCTGGAGGTAACTAATAACAATTTGGAATATCCTGAAGCAGACTTAATAGATTTGAAAATGCATATTGTGACTGAAATAAAAAATGGCAAACAAAATGAAGAAGCAGTTGGTATGGTTATTTAAAAGTTTAAAAATGCATAAGAAATAATAAATGTGCAAGAACAAAACATTTGATATATTGCAGCTTAAGAATAAAGGCAGTGAATGCTACAATATTGTCTTTGAATGTATTACAGGAAGAAGTCACAGAAATAAACTGAACATTTAAGTGTAAGTGGACAAATAAAATATAAATTATAATATGGCAATTTATGCAGCTAATGATAATGAAAAAAAGAAATCAAGATTGCTTGTAGTATTGAATTAATGTTTATCACAAACTGTTGATATCATATGTTTATTAGATGTGTAATTTTTAGACAAATCCAAAGATAACACTTTGATGAATTATTTAACCAAAAATAAATGCTAAAATATATACTGATTTGGATATCCATCCATCCATCCATCCATCCATCCTTCCACAACTCCTTTTCCCTATTTTACACATCGAGTCACTTCAAAACTGATAACTATCTACAACTAAGGTTCATACAACTGGGTAGCATCATTGCATAATTCTATGATTATGTTTTTAAATTTTAATTGATAGCTAGTCACTGATTAGGATTATCATTCTCAAAATAAAAATGAAACTGCCTCAAATTATGATGTTATATGTTAAAGCAAATACTGTAGAAATATCAGAAATGAAGAAATACCTTGTACTGAACACAGATACAGTGACTCAGGGGAAATTCAACAGATATTTCAGAAAAGATACTCAGTGTATCACTCAAGACATAGAGGCAGGCAAGGAAGCTACATAATGTGGAAATTTGCAAGTAGGATCTATTGGAAGTTTTACCTATCACAGAGACAGCCTAATACAAAAATAATTATGCTTTACACTCTGATGCTATTTTAGTTCAGGGAAGAATTATGGGATTTTGTAAACATTGTACAGTTCAGACAGTTCTTGGGGAGAAAAATGAAGTAATAAAAAAATAGTGTTTTGTCTCTGCTCAATAACTGTGTTGTTTGTCTTCTACTACATACCTACAATCAATTATATTAATAGCTGGGTTAAGGACAAACTTACAGTGTTAAAGATTGTACTGCATTTCATTTTTCTGTCTATTTAATTGTTTAATTGAATATTGTGTCTGTGTCTCTCTGCAGTTATTTATTTTTCTATTTAATTGTTTCATAGAATACTGTGGTCTCTCTCTGTCTCTGGAGTTAATGGGGGCTATTGTGTTTCACTTCATTGATATTCGGTGTTAAACTCTTAGCTTAGAGGGTTTCTCTGTATTTATAAGTGTCACATATCTCTGAATTTATTACAATATCTGTGTTGTTTGGCTTCTGCTACATACCTACAATCAACTGCATTACTAGCTGAGTTAAGTACAAACTTGCAGTGTTAAAGATTGTACTGCATTTCATTTTTCTGTGTATTTAATTGTCTCATTGAATATTGTGTCTGTGTGTCTCTGTAGTTATTTATTTCTCTATTTAATTGTTTCATAGAATACTGTGGTCTCTCTCTGTCTCTGCAGTTAGTTTCCCACCCGCCTTCCCTGTTCTTGTTTTGGTATTACTTTTGGTGGCTTTGGAATTGCTAGCCCCTCCTGTAAATTTGTGTTTGAACACTTCTCCTGGGTCGATCTCATTTGCTCACTCAGCCAAGTACAGTGAGATCATATTTTGACTTCAGACACTCCTACCAGTCCCATCTGTTCAGCTCTATCCCAGCACTATTCCAGTCTAGTGTCACTAGCTTACTCTACCTAATACAGAGAGAACATTTGTGAAGGACAAGCCACTTAGGTCCTTAATTTTGAATGATCTTCTGTTTCTCCTTTCTCCCTTTCTACTTTCCAAACAAAAATATTCAAAGCTTGTTTCCTGCCTGTCCTGCAACTAGTCTACTCCAGATGCAAATTTGCTGTAAACAGGACTGTGTGTAAGCTTCTGAGCCCCCAAATCCTTTCTGTGTTGGAGGGAAGTCTTCGAGATTATCAGTGGGAGTGGTAAGCACTAGGTAGCCTATCTACCACAAGAGTGGTTTCTGGCCCAGAAATTGTAGTTTATTGGCCGCTTGGGCAGTTTTTCCATCTCTATCAACTTTCTAGTTTAAAAGCCTGTGTTTGCACGTGTTTCCCACCTTTCCTGTAACTAGTCTAGTCCAGATACAAATTTGCTGTATCCAGGATTGTGCATAAGCTTCTGAGCCCCCAAAGCCTTTCTTTGTTGGAGGGAAGACGTCTAGCTCATCAGTGGGAGTGGTAAGCACTAGGTAGCCTATCTACCACAAGAGTGGTTTCTGGCCCAGAACTGCAGTTTATTGACCATTTGACAGTTTTCCATCTCTTTCAAATTACTGGTTTAAAAGCTCACATTTGTGCTTGTTTCCCACCTTTCCTGTAACTAGTCTAGCCCAGATACAGATTTGCTGTATGCAGGACTGCTTGTAAGTGTCTGAGCCCACCCCAAACCTTTTTGTGTTGGAGGGAAGCCTTGTAGCTTATCAGTGGGACTGGTAAGCAATAGGTAGCCTATCTACCACAAGAGTGGTTTCTGGCCCAGAAATTGTAGTTTATTGGACGTTTGGGCAGTTTTTCCATCTCTTTCAACTTTCTAGTTTAAAAGCCTGCATTTGCGCTTGTTTTCCACCTTTCCTGTAACTAGTCTAGTCCAGATACAGATTTGCTGTATCCAGGACTGTTTGTAAGCTTCTGAGTCCCCAAGCCTTTCTGTGTTGGAGGGAAGCCTTCTAGCTTATCAGTGGGAGTGATAAGCACTCAGTGGCCTATCTACCACAAGATCCAGGTACAGAGTCTTAGTTTTAGCACTTGAATTTTCTTATTCTTGCTCAGCACTTCTTCAGAACTTGTTGTTAGCACTAAATAAGCTACAAATTACTACAGCACTCAACTTTCTTCTTTACCTAGAGGAAAACAGTTTTTGTACTTAACTTTCCTCACTTGCTTAGAGAAAAACAGCTCTTATACTCACTTTACTCACTTGTCTAGAAGAAAGTAATTTTTTATTCAGGCATATCCAGGGGTCAGTTCTCAGTGTTCTCTCCTGTCTATTTGATGAATCTGGGCATCTTGGGGCAATGTAGAAATTGCCTCATGTACACAGACAAACCTCTACTCCTACCACCCAACACCACAACCTGTGAGAAATGCACATATCTAGCCAAACTGGAGGTAAAGCTCTCTCCAACCAAGACTGAACTTGACAGTGAAGAGGAGAAGGTAAACACTTGCACCACACTACACTCATCACATAATCCCACTAAACCTACTCCACCAAAATCCTCATATAGAAACACAAAAACATTTGTGGAGGCTCTCAATAATAATCTGCTCAAGCAACAGAGACCTCCAAAGCAGAAACGCAAGCAACCTCCACCCCCCCAACACAACCCAAATGACACATAGCCCACAGACTCAGTGTGCCACTCAAGCACAGCTCATAAGGCAAAACAACGTACCCGACACATAAGTCATAGGTGACTCTATAGTCAGGCACACTGATGTCCCACTCACCAGGCTAAACAATGAGAAGGTTACTGTCAGCTGCCTGTCAGTTCCCAGGATCCTCCACATAACACGCACACTCTGGTCACTCCACAATGAGTACAAATATGACTCTGTCATTGTCCATGTTGGTGTGAATGACCTGAGATGTACCTCCCTGGACTACATTAAAAGAGACATGGAAGAGCTCTCTGATCTTGTAATCCAAGCAGGTATGACCCTAGCCTGAGTAGCATCTTGCCATCCCCCAGAATGATGTTGCAGTACAAGGGCAAAATGATTGACTTCAATAATTGGCTAAGCTTCTGGTGTCATTCTAAGGGGATCCAGTATCTGTCTGCCTGGGACAACATGGTTGACAGACCACGATGCTTTGCCAGAGATGGCCTGCACCTGTCACCCTTGGGATTCTGGATACTGCTAAGGCTCTTGCTGCCCCATAGTGCCTTTTTTAGGCAAGGTGCAATAGACAAATTCACCACTGTAACAGGACCAGGCAAGAAAAAACTGAGGGTAATGATACTCAATGCTGGAAGTCTAAATCTCAAAATGCACTCCCTCGAGGCACTCCTTAAAATGGAGAACATCGATATCTGTACAGTGACTGAGACCTAGTTCAAGGCTCCAGGGAGCACCCCTGCATTACCAGGCTATAACTCATGCCACACCTTTTGGCCACCTAACCTGGACTGGAACACCAAAGGCAGAGGTGTGTCCATATTCATTAAAGATATTCACACCTCCAGGCTAGTTGCTCAGCATAACGCATCCGAGTTTATCCAAGTGAAACTAACTCTGGGCAAAACTGCAATCCATATTGTAGCTTACTACAGATCCGCAACCATGGCCCAGGATTCCCACTCCTCTTTTCTTGATATACTGGGAAATATTAGGGTTCAGCCAAACACCCTAATAATGGACGATTTCAACTACCCCAACATTAACTGGGAAAACTACTCATATATCAACACCTTCACTCAACACTTTCTGAAATTCATAAATTCCAATGCCCTGGATCAACTTATCCACACCCTCACCAGGGGCAACAATATCTGAGACCTTGTCATTACCAACATGAATGACCAGTGTTCCACACCTGAAGTCAACTCCTCGTTGGTCAGATCCTACCATAAGCTAATCACCCTAGATATCCACATCCCACCCCCACCTCCCATTAAGAAAATCATGGTAAAAAATTTCTCCACAGCCAACTTCATGCTTCTTAAGACAGAAGTGGCAAACTTCCTGACACCCATGCAGATGGACAATACAGTTACGACTGCTGAATCCTACAAAGATGCATTCTATAAGCAATTACACGAGTGCATGGATCATGCTATCCCAAACATAACCAAGACGCTATCCTCAAAAAAAAGAAAACCAATCTGGTGGTCTCCTGCCATAAACAAACTCTACAACAGAAAGAAGAAACTGTTGCAAAAGAGAGTAAAATCCCATGAGTGGAGGTGTTCCCTAGTCAGCCTCAGTAAGAAGCTGAGACCCCTTATAAGATCCTCCAAAGCTAGCTATGAAAATAAAATTACTACTGATTCTAGGGACAACCACAAAGCATTCTATAGCTATGTCAAGAACCTCAATAGCAACACCCACATCTGCTCTGAGTTACAGCACAACAGCATGAAAATTACAGAACCAACTGATATTGCCAATGTTCTGGCAGATAGGTTCAATGCTAACATTACCCCCCCCCCCCTCACCCCCTAATGAGCCCATAACTATACAGGAAGAATGCAGAGTCTCTGCAATCATAACTACGCAGGTAAAAGCTGCGCTCTCTAAAGCCAAAAACACAGCATCCATGGGACTGGACAACATCCCAGGCTGCATTTTACATGAACTTCAGAATGAACTGGCTCCCCATGTAAGCACCATGTTCAATCATAGTCTCACATCAGGCTTTGTGCCCACTGAATGGTGCACAGCAACAGTTATCCCACTCCACAAAGGGGGCGCCACCACTGGTCCTGGGAACTATCGCCCTATTAGCCTGACAAGCCTGGTCTGTAAGGCCATGGAATTTATCATCATGGAACACATAAACAAAGACATTGGTAGAATCCAAACTCTGGATCCCACCCAGTTCGGGTTTGTGAAAGGCGGATCATGCCTCCTGAACCTGATCAACTTCTTTGAGGTAGTCACCAAAGCTGTAGACAAGGGTAAGTTGGTTCACACAGCCTATCTTGACTCACCAAGGCTTTCAACACCATCCCCCATTCTGGAATTATAGCTAAACTCACTAAACTAGGTAAAAATCCCCTATGTCACAAGATGGGCTGCCAATTGGCTCACTGACAGAACCCACACTGTAAAAGTTGCAGACTCCAAATCTGACTTCAAACCAGTGACAAGTGGAGTATCAGATGGTTCAGTCCTGGAACCTCTCCTATTTGCTATCTACATCTCTGAAGTACAGGATAACACAGAAGGCCTTTGGCTAATGAAGCTCACAGATGACTGCAAACTAGAAGCCATAGTTGTGTTCCCCAAATGATGTGGACATCCTACAGAAAGGCCTCACTGAGACAGATGCCTGGTATCAGAGCCATGGCCTCAAGCTCAATGCCAAAAAGTGCACTGTCATCCCCTTTGGTAAAAACTCTGTACCATGAACTACCACATAGGCGGCAGACTATTTAATGACAAATGTGTGATAAGAGACCTGAGGAACCAGGTGGACAGTAGTCTCTGCTTTGATAATCACATCACCACAATAGTCAGGAAATCCTTCTATCTGGCACACCTCATCACAAAAGGGTTGTCATCTAGGAGAAAAGAGGTCATTGCTCCCCTGTACTCAACAATCATTAGACCCATTATAGAGTACAATGCCCCTTTTGGAATGTACCTCACAATACATCTGCAGCAGCTGAGAAGGCAACAGAACTACCTCACAAAGAGGATCACTGGCCTCAAACAGATGCCCTACACTGACCATCTCAAAAAACACCAGTTTTACTCTGTAGCATATTGCCTACTCCGAGGTAATCTCTGCCTAACATATAAAGCTATGTCAAACCCAGAGCTGTTGGATATGCTACACCTAAAGAAATCCCAATCCCTCCAAGCTACATGTTCTAGAGACCTAAACCTTGTCACCACAATAAACAGGACATGCTGGAGGGATAGATTTCTGTCCCAGAGACTTCCCATACTCTGGAAAAAGCTACCTGTCTATGTCAAGCAAAGTTCGTCATTAGCACTCTTCAAGAAAAATCTTGATAAGTGGATGGGAAATAGGAAATACACCCCAGGGATCACTTCTGTGGCTCTGCTTGACAGGGGCACAGGAAAATAACTTTCTTGGATGGCGTAAGCCAGGGAACCTTGTTCGCTAGGCTTACTTAGGCCCTTGGGCCGATAGCCTAGTACCTATCTATGAACCTACCTATGAACCTCTGACAAATATTGTTATAATTTATATGAGTAACATACTTGAAAAGATTCAATTCATTACTGGATCATAGATAAATATTCTCATTATGATACAATGATAGTTTTTTAATGCATAAGTTTAAGATATAGTAAAGAAAAGAGCAAATGATCAGGAGATAGAGGATAGGTAGAATATAGATAGAGAGATAGATAGATAGATTAGATAGATAGATAGATAGATAGATAGATAGATAGATAGATAGATAGATAGATACATCATGACAATAGAAATAGCTAGATATGAAATGCTTTTTTAGAAATGGAAGAAGATTATGGAAGAGATTGTGAGTGTAAGATTTTTATAGATTAAATTCAAACATTTTAACAGAGGGTTTATTTTATTAATTCAGAATTGTAGGAATGATGGTGCATTTTGGTGGATGTATACTTTTTCTGAAGAGAAGTACAGATAAGTAATATTTTTTGAGGATTTGGGAGTTGTAAAATGGGCATAATTTGCAATTTAAAAGAAAATGGAAAGTAAGAAGTAGCATATTCTCACTTTTGGCATCTTTACATTTTCAATGAAATTCTAAAATGGTTAAATATAAGAGACTATGTTTGGTAAGACGTTCAATGACTAGCAAGTATAAGATATGGGAATGTATTAGTAGATAAAAATGAATAAAAAAATGTAAATTGCTAAGAATAGTAAGATATTATGAAAGGATTAAGCTGTAGGTGAAAAATAGATGATAGTATAAAAGAAGATATGGCACAATAGCAGAGGGAAAGAAAATTAATTTATAGATATGTGGAAGAGAATAAATGTAGATGTAAGTGTACCAGCAGAATGGCAAAAACATATACAGATGGTGTAGAATGTAGCAGAATGCAGATATGTATATATGCAAGTATTGTATTTTTAAAAATAATGCATCTCAGTTCAACATTGCATTTAAGGATAGCACCCTCAGGGGTGTAACGCTGTTACACTTCAGTCTCAGTATTGGAAAATGATTCAAAGCAGCTGTTGTCAAAACAGAACCCATAGTCTTTTGAACTTTCAACAACAAAGAAAAATGTGTAAAAAATGTGTAACGTCTTGAGTCACTGGCAGTGATGTTTCACCATAATATCGTGTCAGGCATATTCCTTGCGTACTACAGTTATTGCAGTTTTCACATACTCATACTAAAGAACATATAACCAGGTTAGGGAAAAAAAATCAGTCCAAACACTAAGAATTTAACAAGTACTTCTAACCATGACTGAGGATGGAAAATGTGTACTTTAGAAATGCAGTAGCAGATTAGATATGTTAAACATACAGCTGAAGAAAGCTTAATGCAGGTTAAGTCTGGCAATTCCAAAATCTTGAAAGCATTTCAGTGAGAGGAAAAGAGAGCAAAGGGAATTATTTGCCATGGTGGTTTCATTGTTACAGTGAGAGATGTTTGGAGTGCTATGTTATTTGTTTTTACTGTTATAGTAAGAAATATCTGGAATACACTATTAGACTAGTGGCAAAGTTTGCTTTCATTAAAGAGGAAGAACAATTTAAACTACAATAAAGATAAACAGGAAGGTATAGACGAAAATACTACAGTACTAGAATTAGTGAGTTCTGTCTTCTGTTGCTGGGTATGAGCACAGTGTAAGTCAGATGATTTTTCAATTTACATGGGGGCAGTCATTACTTGTGTTTAATATTATGATGTATGCTAGGCAGCCAGGAAAAGTTATATCAGCTTTCTGTTGCCCATTTTCAACTTTCCCATTTTGTACATTTGTGTCACCTCAAGATATTAGTAATGCTGCTTGGTGTTCTTTTTTATAAGAAAACAAAGTCTTACTAATATTTACAGTAATTCTGTTTTTTTTTTTTTTTTTTTTTTGTTTTTCTTTTGTTTTTTATTTTTTTATGTTTCTCCACTGCTTAGCTTACATGACTTAACAAGGTCACCAGTGAAACTCTTTATTAAATATGTAAGAAATATTACAATGGCTTATATTCTTCTTCAGCAACATCTAGCAATATGACTAACATTATAATCTCAGTTATGCACTGCACTGTATGTTGCATGCCATTGTTTCATGTAGAAATTAGTGTGCAATAAACAACAGTAAAAACACATGTATCACAGTTTTCATCAGCAACAACATTTGTGCAAAGATAGGCACAAGAACCTTACCTTAATTATTACAGTGCATGTTACATGTTCCATGAGTTGCATGACACACCAGAGCTGCACATAGAATATGGTGTGTAATAAATTAATATAACACAGACTGTACAAGGAGTATGAGTCTACAGTAGCATAGAAAGTAAGTAAAATATCACAGCAAAGCAGTATAATTTTTCCAAGTCTTTTGGGTTTGAATATCATGCAGGGAATGGACCTCATTCTTAAGTCAAAGTATGATTAAAGTTCATGAAATTAGTATTGTTTCAGTCTTTGATGTTAGCCAAAAGTACCGACAATATGCCCAGAATTGAGTCCTTTTGCAATTCATAGAGTTACATATATTGCTAGCATATCTAAGTTCGACTGCAAATTCTTTTTATGAGACCTCATTACTTCTACTACTGTTGGAATTGTCTGGGTATCCTAGTTCCACATTGCCTTCATTTCTGCCTGCAAATCCTGGTATTTTATGACTTTACGTCCCTTTGTACATAAAACACTATAATCACTGGCAGTAGCAATTTCACTGATCAACGCTACTTTTTACTCTTTTCATGGACAACTATAGCTGGTTTCTATGTTCTATTACAATTGATCATGAGATCATAAAAGGCAGTGCTTGAAATTACACATACTAAATTATTTCACAAAAAGGATGCACCCATATGTCTAAGCCTTTTTAGTTAACTATATACACTATATACACTCGGTTGTCACTTATAAAAGATGTCCTACGTAGAGTTACTAGGTGTTAATACTATCAGTAAGGTTAGAAGGTATGCTTGTGCATGGTTTTTATATCCCTTAGGGAATTAGTTGGAAATTTACAATCCTCGTCTAGTGAAGTTGAAGCGGTTGGTATAATGTATTTAGTAGGAGACTATTAAATGAGGAAGAGAGAGAAAAAAAAAGAAGTTGTAGATGGATAAGGGCCTAGTTAAGAGCTTCTACAAGGTTATCTCAATATTTCTGGAAATACTTTATTTTCTTTTGACTTATTGTACTTAATTTGCTCACAAAAACATATTTAGCAGCAATGGGTTTAAACTCTTTCCAGGATGTTTTTGTTCAATCTAGCCAGTTGAGTGCTATATAGGTTTTGAGTATAGCGCAGTGTTACAATAATATGTTTGGACTCAAAGTTATAGCAGCCGGAAAAGATATTCAAAATTGCCATTTCCCATGAAAGGGTGGATTTCATGTAGCCCATTTTCTCAAGTTGTGCTCTCAGAGAGCACCACAGTTTGTAGATATTTTTGCAGGACTAGGATATATGTAGAGTATTGGCTATTAAATTAGGGCAAGTGAGGCAGAAGGGTGAGATACTGAGATTAATTTTACTCAGAAATAGAGGAGTATGATAAGCATTGTTATTTATCATAAACTGAGTATAAATTAATTTTTTGAAGGGAGTTAGTTTTACACACACACACACACACACACACACACACACACACACACACACACACACACACACACATACAGGTAAGGTTGCACAACGATAGTACACACAGTCCTCCCATTACCCATCTGTCAACATGCATAACATATGGTACTCAACAGCATGCAGTGCAGCTATATGCAATCCATGCTAGAAAGAGTATACATGTGTGTTATGCGTGGGCTGTGTTAGTAGGTGATGCCACTTCCCCTGGAAAATACTGCACCCATGTACACAGTATTGCTGTGCACCTGTTCTGCACCTTGCCATGTACTGTGCACCAATCCTCACAGGTATACAAACTATTGCTGAATGTGTATTACTGTGTCAATTATGTCTGCTCTAATGCTCACAGCCCCTATGTGTTTCATCGACACATACTTGGGATGACATGTGGACAGATGGCATTTGTGAATGCCTGATGTCTGGTTTACAGATCTCAACATCAGTGGTGCATGTATGACCAATCCAATACTATTACACTGACAACCGTCAGACAGTACCATGGCTATGGGGAGTGTACACAGCCTTATTGATATGATGCAGTCTTCCTTGATCTGCCATGGGACCACATCACTGCATATATTAACAGTACATGAGCCTGATATGTGACATATGCCCTGTACATTCACATGCAGTGTCTAAGAAATGTGTTAGGTTTGCAGATGCTGTCTGCGATGCATACACTTTGTGGGTTCATATGTGAGCACGCACTTATCATGACGATTCATTGCACCTATTGTTATGTGTACTACAGCAGTCACTATTCCTGGCAGGGATATACTAGCATGGACCATCTGCATTTGTAAGAATATGGTCAGTCTACCCTACACATGTCCGCCAACTCTGCATGATTGCAAGGTCTACTCATGTGCACATCCCTTGGTGTTCACACACTGCTGTCACTATTGCTGTGGGGGTTGGGTTACATCTGCCACAGTTCCTGAACCTGACTGTGTACAGACACAGCCATTCTTAGCATCCTTAGGATCCCTGCTGCAGTGCACTGATGTGTAATGCTGACACACCCTCCCCACCTTCAGCCTTTTTGCAGATGCTTGACAAGTACGGCCTACACATGTGTCAGTGTGTGTGTGTGTGTGTGTGGGGGGGTATTTTGTCTGTAAGTGCTATCTGGTGGAGTGAAGGGGGGTTGATGCATGTAGGATGTGTGTGTGCATGTGTGTGTGTTTGTGTGGGTGTCCATGTATGCACATGTGTGATTGTGAGGTTGTTCATAAGGCGGTACTTCCCTTTGGGATCGTGCAGTACATGGACATGGACTGACACATGAGACACCAGGAATACTTGTCTGATATGTAATCACAAGACAGCTGATAGTATAATAAGGTATGTAGTATGGAACATGCATTGGGAGGGAAAGTAGACACCAGGTATACCCTTAAAATTGCAATCAGCAGAGAGATGAATGACTACCCATGTATGCAGCACTACAGATGCATTGGGGAGTTACTAGACAACCCCAGGGAGTGTATCAATATATTACTGTTGGCTATATGATAGATTGATTGAGCAGCAGATCTGGCATGTACTGAGCAATACTTACACATGACACCCCAGTGCGTGACATTATGGAGTGAACTTAGTAGCCCCTAACATATAGGGGCCATGCTCACGATGTCCGGACATACACAGGTTGAACACTGGATGACAGCAGTGAGGCCATGTAAAACCTACTCTGCTTGAGTTAAGGAGGTATTGGAGTAACAGGTCTTGTGTTGTGATCACTTGTCTAGGCATTTAGAGGAATGAGTTAATGAGTGGTATTAATGAGTGCATGTTACCAAGAGTGATGCATAATGGGGAACCTATGTGAATACACATGGGACTGTCTGTAAAATCAAGGACAGGTAGGTATTAAGGTGGAATGTGTGTGTGTGTGTGTGTGTGTGTGTGTGTGTGTGTGTGTGTGTGTGTGTGTGTGCGCGTGTGTGTGTACTGTTATGCAATGCTGTACAGGTCTTAAAGTGCGTTTCTTGTTTTCCCCCACAGGTGGCAAGGTGGGTCAGGGTCCCTTCTGCATGCATTCTGAAGTTGGTGTGCATACAGACACCAAAGATGATGATAGTACTGTTGAGGCACAGGCGGGGTTGTCAGGGGCCGAAACTGCACCATTGTTTGACATCCCCCTCTTAGTCACCCCAACCCTGCACACAGTTACAGTGCATATACATGCCCCATCACCAGTGGCCATAGCAGAGGGATAGTTGGCAGTTGGTTGCAATGCACAGGAGAGTGTGGTACCTATGCCTACTGTGTCTGGTCACAGCAGTCATAGCTGGATTTCTGGCAGGGCACCACATAGGCAGGTGTACTGGGGTGCTCATGGTAGGGCCGCTGGTCATCATACCCTTGGCAGAAGCGCCACAACTGCTACCACCAGGTGCATGTTTCAGACTGTCATGGGGGCGCAGGCACATATGGAACTGTACACCAGACAGGGCCTGAGGCTGCAGAGGGCTGCTCTCACATCTGCAAGCGACAACTTCCATGAACTGTCTGGTGCCCTCCGTAACTAAACCGAGGTCATGGATAGATGGCTGGGTGAGATGGTGGGCCTCATCAACTGTGGTTTGTCCATGCTTAAACATGTGGTGGGAGTTCAGTGATGGCCTCGTGGATGTAGGCCAGCAACACCTAAAGCTGGCGGTCGATGTGGATGTGCTAAGACACCAAGGTGCTCCCGTAGTGGCAGTACCAGCCCCAGCACTGCAGGGGGATCGCTGTCCACACCACACCACAGCAGGCAACATGCACGTGGCCCTGGCCAGTCCAAGGATGGACCTGGTTCCAGCAGACATTTGTCATCATCAGGGGAGAGTAGACCTGTACCTGGACGTGCCCATGGAACGCTTGGAAGGCACAGTCCAAGTGTTCATGGCCGGAGGCGGGGAACTGCACACCATGCCAGGTATGGTCTGCAGCTGTCCAAGAAACACCTCTATAGGTCAGCCACATGGCAGAACTGTGTGCATGCATACCCACACACTATACAAACACACCTAGGGCAACCCCATACCTACACACACCACATCACCATGCTCATTTCAACTAATTACACCCCTCACCCACACACATGGTGTCGAACGTATTGCCCACCCTTGATCTCTGACAAACCAACAACACACCCTGTTCATATGATGATACCTGTTCCACATCCCTGTCATCCATAACATTGATGCAGGGAAAGGCTAATATGGTTCTGATGCACATGGAGTCTGCACTACAGTGTACCAATGTACTGCAGTGTAACATGTTTTCAGGAGTCAAAAAGTAAAAGAAACACAAACCAGTAACAGGAAAACTCCACAAGCAAATACCAGCATTGCTCAGCTTTTAACTGTAATGTCACAAGTAGCAGAAGTAAATCCCAACTGGAACAATAGAAAAAGCAGATGCAATCTTCAATAAGCAACCCAGTTAGTACGATAAATCCTTTATTTGGACAACATGTTTTCAGGAGTAATGTTTAATGCATACATGTCAGGTAGCGTAGCTGTCCAGCCATGATGCATTATAGCTGTTAGTAACACTGAGTTATTGTGGTCTCCATAGTGTTATCCATTTGTGTCATAGGTGTTTATGTGTCAGCAGGAGTATGGTCTGCAGTCATATGCCACAAGGGATATGGCGCTGTGGTGACACAATGGCTGTGACATATCCTGGGTACAGTTGAACACATATCACAGGTTTGTATAACAGTTATTGCCTGTGCCACATGGACAGATGACCCACTGGGACATGTACAATCAGCAACCTGATGTAGACCCATCCACATACACGCACACTCTTTCTTGGCAACACTGGGACTAGACCACTACCTAGGTATGTAGTGCTGCTAAAGTGTGTGGCTTTCATTGCACACACCACACAACATTCAGGGTGAGGTGTGTTCCAGGTTAAATGCTACATGCAGAACATCACCAGACATGTACAGTATGGTAATGGGGGGTGTAATGGTTGTATATGGACAATACATAGTGTGACATAACATCATATACATGCACACTCTTTCTTGGCAACACTGGGACTAGACCACTACCTAGGTATGTAGTGCTGTTAAAGTGTGTGGCTTTCATTGCACACACCACACAACATTCAGGGTGAGGTGTGTTCCAGGTTAAATGCTACATGCAGAACATCACCAGACATGTACAGTATGGTAATGGGAGGTGTAATGGTCGTATATGGACAAGACATAGTGTGACATACCATCATATACACATTATCAGACTCATAACAGGCAGACACACATCCAAGAGACCTGGGCCTATCAGTGCTAACTAACTTGTCAGTGTGTCCAATGTGTTACAGGTAGGCAGCACACAGCACATGCATAACTAGACTGGATTGTGGTGTCAGTTACCTGTATGGTTGATGGTGATAGTGGTCACCATACAGTGGTACATGGGACATATACCAGGTGTACCATGGTGTAATGACAATGTACACAGCACCCACATCTCACAGTGGATATTGTACTCACTGAAACCCATGATGACACTCTAACATACCCACCATCACACATTGCCCATAACTGGATACAACCCATTGTATATCCCAGCAGTGATACTACAGGGATATGCCTCTAATGCACATGCCACAGGCATAGTAGGGTGTTGCATTGTCATGGCTCACCTATGGGCAGCAACAACACTATCTATACTACTGTCTGGCAATGCATATTGTAATAGGAGTATGTGGCCTTGGAATGCTGTACCCTACAGATATACAGACATGCACACATACACACACTTGCCAGAACTCAATGGGTATCCCATGCCTATCGACCAATTTGTACAGCACTGTTGTGCTGGTACTGCAAGGCTCATGTAGCCATTATGGAGAGGAGTGTAACAGGTACATGTAATGTCTGATACAGCAGCAGCCATATCTTACTATGGTAATGGGTGTTGCGGTGGTTGTGAAAACCCTCATGGTATTCCCAACTACAGGTGTACTAACACACAGACACTGCTATCCTCAGTAATGCACATTTACACATGTATCCGTACTGGGGTGCATTACTGCAGGTGGTTATAGGTGTGTACCTGACTATTGTCCATGGAGAGATGGGTAGTGTAGGGGATGTGTGTACAGTGGTATCATGCCACCTGCCATGTGCCAGCAGGCAATATATTAAGCGACACCACTGTGGTGACCCTCAGGGTGAGATTGACATGCACCAGCCAATTCTCTGGGTGCCTCCTGCAAATGGCCGCTGAGGTGATCCAGTTGACATGTATGCAACATGTATTACAAGACATGATAAGTATCTGTGATGGAGACCTGTACCCAAGCATGTTCTGTTGACTGTGGTAGTGTAGGGGAGGTACCCATGGCATGTGATGCATACAGGGTGTTGTCTCATATATGTGCCAGTTATAACACAGCTGGGCAGACATGGCAGTGCCAGACCAGCGGTGTTGTCTCATATATGTGCCAGTTATAACACAGTTGGGCAGACATGTCAGTGTCAGTCAAGCATAGGTTGCCTGTATGTATCCAAGCTGGATACCTGCCATCTGCACATCTGTACAAGGACTGACAGACATCAGCTTGGCAAGTAGCTATTCAGTAGGATGAATGTGTCAACAGATAGATGTCTGACAACAATATGTATGCCATTACTACATGTTGGAAACCTGCACTGACATGTGATGTACAGACAGTAGTCTACAGTTACTTTCCACAAGTCAGATCATTATCCAGTAAGGGATGTATACTGAGACACAGTTCACTCACCAGGAACACAACAGTGAGGCCTCAGAGTCCACTTATGCCTGCAGGTGTGCTTGTTGTCTGTACTACATTTAGCACTCTACTCTTGCCTGGGAAAGCACTGTCAACAGTAGTACTGACATGATACACTACACACCAGTGTGACAATACGTAATCTGGGTTACTACCCTTGTATGTAACACATTCACATAGATAACAGTGCTGTACAGGTCTGATATAATTGTGTGTCCCAGACATGACACTCACCCCCACCCTTGCTACTGCAATGACAGCACATAGATGCATGTATTGTACATGGTATGACATACACTTATTACAGATGTCATTACCCTGCTATGTTATCAGACTGGGATGTGAGCACTGGTTATCAGGTCTGAGCCATGCTTAGCAGGTGTCAGCATTGCTGCAATATAACAGCTAAGCAGATTTGCGCATGGTAAGCAAAGCCTATATGGTGTAAGCGCCCGTACATTTAACCATAGCTTAGCACTGCTTAGCTTCGCGGAAACCCACACAAATGTAGTTAAAGCTGCTCAAAACAAAACTGCCTTAACCATTCTGTTTCTGACAGCATTTCTTCTGCCCAGCAACAAAATACACAGCCCTTGAACCGAGCACCCTGTACACTATAGTCACAGCAGTTAACCACTATGTCATGACAGCTGTGAAGGCAGTTGTTTTTCCAATATATCAGTCACTACACATATTGAATAGTATTGAACAATTGCTTTCAATTCCACAATTGTGTAGTACTTGTTATTGATATTACTGTTGCATCACAAATGTTGTTATATTTAAATATACCCATATGAGATACATACAGTGAGATACATCTGGGAAGGTATACACAATCATGATGTTTACACATGACAGGAATATGGATATATACACATACATATGTAGATATATGTCTACATGTACATACACATATATATTCATATATATGTATGTCTACACATCTGTATAGTGCATTATATATATATATATATATATATATATATATATATATATATATATATATATATATCTAGGTTCATAGGTTGGTACTAGGCTATCAGCCCTAGGGCCTATACAAGCCTAGCCATAACAATTCCCTGGCTATTTCTTCCCACACTATTTACTTCCCTGGACCCCTGTCTAGCAGGGCGACTGACGTGATCCCCGGGGTGAATTTCCTTTCTGCCATCCAATCATCAAGGTTCCTTTTGAAGAGGGCCAAACAGGCACTCTGCTTGACATGTATGGGCAATCTATTCCAGAGTCTGGGGAGTCTCTGGGTCAGGAACCTATATCTCCAGCATGTTTTGTTTATTGTAATGACAAGGTTTAGATCCCTGGAGCATGTGGCTCTGAGGGATTGGGATTTCTTTAAGTGTAGCATGTCCAACAGCTCTGGGTTTGACATGGCCTTGTATGTTAAGCAGAGATCACCTCTGAGTAGACGATATGCGACAGAGCATAGCTGGAGTTTTTTAAGGCGGTCAGCATAGGGCATCTGCTTTAGGCCTGTGATTCTTTTAGTGAGGTATTTCTGCAGCCTTTCCAGTTGTTGCAGATGTCTTCAGAGGTACATACCAAACGGGATGTTGTATTCTATTATGGGTCTAATGAGGGATGAGTACAGTGGGACAATGACCTCCTTTTTTCTGGATGAAAAGCCCTTGGTGATGAGATGTGCCACATAGAAGGATTTCCTGACTGTTGTGGCAATGCGGTTATCAAAGGTGAGACCACTGTCTACCTGTGTCCCTAAGTCTCTTATCACACTTTCGGTGTTTAGTGTACTGCCACCTATATGGTAATTCATGGATACATGCTTTTTCCCAAAGGGGATAACTATACATTTCTTGGCATTGAGCTTGAGTCCATGGCTCTGGCACCAAGCATCTGTTTTTGTAAGACCCTTTTGTAGAGTATCCACATCATTTGGTGATTCAATAATTGCTCCCAGTTTGCAGTCATCTGCAAACTTTGTTATCCAGAGTCCCTTAGTGTTGGCCTGTACTTAAGAGAAGTAGATGTCAAACAAGAGCATTCCCAGGACTGAACCCTGAGGTACTCCACTTGTCACTTGTCTGGAGCTGGATTTGGAGTCAGCTACTTTTACAGTGTGGGTTCTATCAGTAAGCCAGTTAGCAACACATTGGGTGACGTAGGGATTAATGTCCAGCTTAGTAAGTTTATCTATGATTCCAGAGTGAGGGATGGTGTCAAAGGCCTTGGCAACGTCTAGATAGGCTGTGTTGACCACCTTACCCTTGTCCATGGCTCTGGAGACTGAT
The DNA here is from genome assembly GCF_019279795.1 of Protopterus annectens. Lineage (NCBI taxonomy): Eukaryota > Metazoa > Chordata > Ceratodontiformes > Protopteridae > Protopterus > Protopterus annectens. The sequence goes on along the minus strand of NC_056736.1, from coordinate 221,394,727 downwards.
TCGAAGAAGTCATTCAGGTTCAGGAGAGAAGATCGGCCCTTCACGAACCCAAACTGGGTGGGGTCCAGTGTTTGAAGGTTGCCAATGTCTTTGTTTATAAGTTCCATGATAATACGCTCCATGGCCTTGCAGATAAGGTTTGTCAGACTGATGGGACGATAGTTTCCAGGATCCAAGGTGGATCCCCCCTTGTGGAGTGGGATAACTGTAGCTCTGTGCCACTCAGTTGGCACAAAACCTGAGGTGAGGCTATGATTAAACATGACACTTAGGTGTGGTGCCATGTCATATTGTAGTTCATGTAGTACACAGCCCGGGATGTCATCTGGTCCCATGGATGCTGTATTCTTAGCTTTGGAGAGTGCATTTTTTACCTGTGTGGCCATTATTACTGGAATTTGGCAATCTTCCAGTATTGAGGTGGGCCATTTAGGGGGTGAGAGGGGGGTGAAGTTGGCACTGAATCGATCTGCCAGAATATTGGCAATATCCTTGGGATCAGTTTATTTAATGCCATTCTGTTTGAGTTCAGAGGAGATCTGAGCATTGCCATTTAGATTTTTGACATAGTTTTAGAATGCCTTGTGATTGTCTTTGTAATCTTTGGCAATTTTATTTTCATAAGTAGCTTTGGAGGATTTTATGAGGGATCTCAGTTTCTTACTGAGGCTGGTAAGGAAGTTTTTTGCATCCTGGGATTTTCCTCTTTTCTGCAACAGTTTCTTCCTTTTGTTGTAAAGTTTGTTTATGGCAGTGCACCACCAGATTGACTTCCGTTTTTTGGATGAGAGCATATTGGTTCTATTTGGCATGGCACGATTCATGCATGAGTGGATGTGCTCGTACTGTGCCTTAGTGTAGGATTCAGCAGTTGAACTTTCAGTTCCTGTATGCATGGGTGTCACAAAGTTTGTCACTTCTGACTTGAGTAGCTTTAAGTTGGCTTTGGAAAAGTTTTTTATGGAGGTT